>NC_047121.1:28301665-28441665 GCF_902500255.1 Thalassophryne amazonica
GTTTAGAAAACACCTTAAGAAAATTCTCTGCAGACAGGAGATGATCTGTAAAATATTTGTAAGAAAGTTTAAGGTTACGTTCCTATGTTGGTGTATCAAATGTTGGATTTGATGCAACTATTGTCTGGTTAGTTTTGCAGTTATGCATGTCTAATTTTAGGCCAGTCAATATGGTGACATGACCTGCAACTAATTCCAACAGAAATTATTCCACTTGCAATCATTCAGTAAAGGGGTCTCAAACAACATATTAAAATTGTAGGAGCATGAAAAATAGGGATCATGGTAAATTATGCTAATTTATGTTAATTAGCTCACATCAATGGAAAAGTCTTCAAATACCCATAAAACATCAAAAACTCACCCTATGAATGCAGTCAAGGTGTCTAAACCTATGTTTTCGGGGTCAAGGAATTCATTTCAGGTGGTTCCAAGAGTATTACTGGCATTGCATTGTGGGAAATATGCAAATTACGCTCTACAAACCATACCATATCTTGGAAAATCTCAGATTATTTGCTGAAATTGAAGTAGTCTTCAGTTTCAGCTAGAAAATAATTACTAACCATTTAAATGTCTTTCTCATGCTTTCTGGTATCCAAAAAGATCTCACTTTGCAGGGAAAATGTTCATTAAGGAGGTTTAACCCTAAAAGCTGAATCAGAGTCAGTTATGTGCTACTTTTGTAATGTGTTTTAACCTCCTAAAATGTAAAAATAACATGCTCTGGTCTATTAATCAGACACTTCATCATCATCAGTGTCTGTTTCAATTATCATGGGCGAGTTCGTGCAGTCAAGTCCCTTGCAGCTGCCACAGGCAGACGTACACTCTAGTCCATGCTTACGACATGTGCACCTCATAGTGTTACATCCCATTTTACAGTCACAACGAAATAGCTCAATGAGTTTGGATGGTGCTGCTGGTAGATCAGTTGTGACAGGTAGCAGTTGCCCGCCACTTTCTTTCCAGCCGCATTCCTCTGGCTCTAGACTGGTGTTTCCTTTCCAAACATTTATTTGGAGAAAGACTCTCAAACTGTGGTAATGTGAAGCTGCCAACGTTGGTGGGAGGCATTTTGCTTCCACTGCCTTTGATCCTGATTTTACTTTCTTACAAAACCGCTTGTAGCGGAGGCTGTCAAGGCTGTCTTCCTCAGACCCATTGTAAAGATGAACCAGAACATCTTCTCCTGCCTTGACTATGGCTTCCTTTGATGTAGTATCTGCATCACCACAGAACAAATGTGCAAGACACAAGAACGGTTCATTCTTTGTAACCATCTTGAGTGCTGAGGCTTTGCCAAGTCCATAAAATCTGGATGTCGTATCTTGATTTGCTGTCTTAGACCCTTTAAGAGGTCGTCCTCGTTTTGCTTTCTTAGTCACATTGTCTGAACAAAACTGCCACGGTATTTCACATCCTGTCCTGAAATTGACGCTGCATGTTTGATGGTACACTGCCTCTTCAGATGGCAGGTCATTCACATAAGCAAGTCGCTCAGCTACAATTTGAGACCGACTGTCTTCACTACTTTTACTCTGCCACTTTCTGCAGTCTTCTAAAACTTGTATTTTTAATTTTAATGTCCGTACACAATAAACATCGACCCCCCCCTTGTTACACTTATGATACTTTGCCGGAGTACCACAGTATAAACAGGGTTCTTTAAAGTCAAACTTCGGAGACTCAGACCTTAAAACACAAGGGACTGCAGAGTCAGATTCATCTGGCCGACGCAAATCTCGTTCTATGCAGAGAGGATTCACATGCTGTTGCCGACAATCCTCGTGAACCATTTGTCCAGGCTGGGTTACGACATTACAACCACGTTTTTCACTTGCTCTATTCACTGAATCACTCCCCTTTTGATGAAGAACAGTTGTCCGCCTCCCATCTGATAAACTCTCTGAACAAATTGGACAGTCTTCCATCTTGGTCTTTTGTGTGAAACGACCTGAAATAGAAAATACAGGTTTTGAGCAAAATTATTTACTCCAGAATTTTACTTGCTATATTCAGATACAGATAAGCAAAGAAGAATTCAAGGCTTAGGCTGCATTGTCAGCCTCAAAATTGCTCATGGTTTTATCCTTTTTAAGCAACAAAGGCATTCCTGGGGATGAAATGTCTATCTGACATAAACTTTTCCCTTTACATGATTAATGTACAAGCGGCTTTCCATATATCTCAAGGAGCTGAAACCACATGTTTTTTTTTTTAATTGGATCTACAGATTATGCCTAGATTGAGATGTAATGCTTTCTGTTTTCACTATCTAAAGCTTACCTGCATGGTCTACATGTTTAGGGTCTACTCTTTGACCAAGTAACCGGACTGGTTTTGATTTCTTTTTTTTTTTCTTCAAATTTGGTATATGTAATTAAACTATTGTCTTAAACTAATTCACCATCAAAATCACAGATGGCAGCACCATGCAAGCTAAACCCAACAAAACTTTTGAAAAAAAAAAAGAAATTAATTGTAACTGGCAGATACTTTTAGTTTATTCACTCTCCTCCTCCATGTCACATGGTTTCTTACCGGTGCTAATGATAACTTTGTAAACTTGCACAATACATTCCAGGTGCTAGTGCCTTCAACAATTAACACACTGATTGAATCAAAACTACATTTTTATTACAAAAATACTTATTATGGTGAACCTGAAAATAAATTTTAAATGTTAACTTATATCGTTGCAAAAAATGTTTGGTTTATCAAAAAATTACCATTTTTTTCATGGTAATTTGCATATTTCCCACAATGCAATGCAGACAGTCCACTTTAAACCATCTAAAATGAATTCCTTGCCCCCGAAAACATAGGTTTAGACACCTTGACTGCATTCATAGGGTGATTTATTTATTTTATTTTTTTTATGTTTGTTTTATGGGTATTTAAAGATTTTCCAATTGTTGTGAGCTAATTAACATAAATTAGCATAATTTACCATGATCCCCATTTTTTACACTCCTACAATTTTAATATGTTGTTGGAGACCCATTTCCTGAATTATTGCAGGTGAAATCATTTCTGTTGGAATTAGTTGCAGGTTGAGCCCCAATATTTGCTAGATTGACTGGCCTATTTGGACTTTCTGTTGGTTATAGTCTTGTATTACTTGACAAGCATGTCTCATAACAGGATTTCACAGACTGAAACATTTGGAGCAGACAAATGCAGAAATGCTGAATGTTGAAGAACAATGCATAGTTCAATGGATGTACAAGCAGTGATGGTTGTAGTGGCCACCAGGTCTCGGCTTTGGAAATTAAAGAAAATTCTAAATTTGATTCAATCTAAATCAAGCTATGTCCTGTATGTGCTGCTGTCTTGAGACATGTCAATGGTGAAATCAGAGAAGAATTTCCACTCTGTAAGCAATAATGTTTTCATATTGTAAATGTAACTTCAACTCCACTGCCTCTAATTTCCATCATGCTTGTGGTAACATTATTCCCTGAAACACTCCCAGACATGTTCACCAAATGGCAGTGTTCAGCAGGTGGTAAACAGAACGATGGGATCTTACTGTTCATAAACAAAACAAAGTTGCTTCTTGGATTGATCTGGTACATAAATGTTCACCAAACTGTAATTTGCATATCATCATTATATGGCCGTTTAATTTGTGTAAGATTGTGGCATTTATTGTTTTGCTTTTTTTTTTTGGTTTGTTGTTTTTTTTAAGTGGAGAGGATGGAGGAGAAAATTCTGTACTTCAAATCTGGAATATGCAAAATTTTTGAAACTTGTAATAGTCTGCTCTTAATTTAGGAATATCTCCCTCCTAAAAATATTGTCATTAAAAAAAATTTGTGTATAAAATCTGAATGTACAGAACTCCAGTTTTAACTGGAAAAATGCACAGGCGGCATGGTGGATTATTGGTTGGCACTGATGCGTCACAGCAAGATTGTTCTGGGATCACTTCCTGCCCTTTCTGTGTGGCGTTTCCATGTTCATTAGGATCTGCTCCTTTCTCTGCCCATGACCTGGCAGATCAGTGTTAACCGCCAGCCAGTATTACTTGTTTTCATTATCTGCTTTAGTTATTTCGGGAATTACGAGATGAAAGCATTTATTGTTTTAGAGTTATTAATGTCACGCAAGCCAGCTCAGACCCACTTATCTGCGCTGTTACTGACTGATGACTTGTGTGAATCGAAATTTTTAGTGAAAACGGTTATCGAGATACATGTTGGGAGGCATTCTTTTATAACGTGGTGATATCACATGCTGCAGGACCTGCTTTATCGAAGGAGTCGGGCTCTGGTGGACTACGAGAACGCCAACAAGGCTCTTGATAAAGCTCGAGCCAAAAACCGGGAAGTGCTCCAGGCAGAGACCAGCCAGCAGCTCTGCTGCCACAAGTTTGAGAAGATCTCGGAGTCTGCCAAACAAGGTCTAACTTCATTTATTTATCACCCAAATATGAAGGTCTGCAGTGTTGTCTTCAGTTTTAGGAACACGCTGCCCTGTAATCTGTGTAGATTAGCTATTGAGGGGTACTCGCATATTTTAGTTAAAATTACTTCCAGATAGCTGGTTGCTTTAATGGCGCTGTGCTGCCCAGAGACTTATTTTATTTGACCTGATAGTACATTCAAAAAACACAAAGGGGAATTTAAAAAAAAAAAAAAAAAAAAAACACAGAAAGGGGGCAGGGGGCTGGTGGTTTGATGCTCTCAATCATAGATGTGAAACTGATTCCAGAAAGGGCCGAGAGGGTGCAGGTTTTCTTTGTAACCACCAACTCCACCAGGTGGTTTCACTGATTAACATCACTTTGAGCAGATGGGATGAGTTCATCATTGAAATTACCTCGTGGAGTTGGTGGTTCCAAAGAAAACCTGCACCCTCTCGGCTCTTTCTGGAATAGGTTTGATGCCTATGCTCTGAAGATGTAAAAAATAAATCTGTCAATAAATTGACAGAACAGCATTTTTTTTATTCTCAGTAGTTACACAGAGTTGAGCAAGCAAATGAATCTCTAAAGATGGAGCTGCTCAGTGGGCAACAGGTCATACTGGTTGTACTGGCCGCTGTCCTCTTAGGTAAAGCAAGCGGTGCTTCTATGACTTTATCGGAATTTTCATGATAACCTTTCATCTTTGAACTGTCCTGGCTGCATTCTGTTTAAAAAAAAAAAAAAAAAAAAAAGTTTCTAAACTGATTTTTGGACATCTTGTTGAAACCACTGCAGTCACCAGTCCCTCAGATGCCACACAACACACAATCACTCTGCAGGACCTCTTTGAGTTCTCCTTACATGGGTCACTGTAAACTCTCTTTGTGAACGCAGAGCTCATAGACTTCAAGACGAGGCGAGTCGCAGCATTCAGAAAGAACCTGGTGGAGTTGGCAGAGCTGGAACTCAAACATGCCAAGGTACGAAAAATACGTCAAGCATTTAGCGGCACATAAGGTCGATAACAATCTGTGATTTGCTCAGCATGAAGTCTAAAAACCAGAGGAAAATGCAAACTTTATTTAAAAATGGAAAGAAGTGCACCTTCACCACTTTGCACATTGTGAATTGTTAGCTAATCGATCCAACTGTGCATCAGCAGCCTGTCAAAAAACAACTTGTTTTTGCTTTTCTGTTTCCATATTTCATTGAACAAAGTCAACATGCATTTGGAGTTCTTGGACTGTGTTATTTGCTAAAGTTTTCTAGGTATTATGGATGAGATGGCACCTGCACTGTCTGAACCACAAATCCAGTTCGGTCATATCACGGGGCTGCTGGGTGTGGCTTGACAGCTGGTTAAACACTAAAACTTTTTTTAAGAGTTAAATTAGCCTTGTGCAAAAGCTGTGACATGGTATTTGGAAGAGTTTATTTACTTTTATGTGCCTTAGTCTCTCCAGGATTTCACAGGCCTTTTTTGAGATGAATGCATTCTTAAAATGCCTGACTTCATGGGACCGTTTCCAAAAAAATTACAATGGAAGTTGCATTTTTTTTTTAAAGGTGTTGTTGCAATTGAAGGGAGCAAGTGAAAGTTGTGATGTCTGTGCACTTCCAATCTTGAGCACATGGGGGTAGAATGGCCACACCCATGCAGTCTCGAGGCTGTAAAGATTGCATATGAAAGTAATTGTTTCCCATATGACCTCAAATGGGAAACTTTTCACAGGTCTATTTAATAATTGAGGGGTAACGTTGTGTTTACCTCCAACAAGCCACCTGGTGGTGAAAATGCACTTGACATGCCAAGTTCAGGAGAAGTGTTTCCAAGATGAAGCTTTTCTTCAGCACAGTGACAAACTGTTATGGTGCGGTGCAAACTGTTGGCTTGAAGGGTTTCTGCATGTGGTGGCATCTTGGTCATGTTGGGTTTTTGGACCCTTGGTGGCGGGTTGTGACCCTCTCTCTGTTTTGCAGGGAAACCTTCAGCTGCTGCAGAGCTGTCTGGGTGTTCTTAAAGGTAATACTTAACTATATGGCACATCCCACATCCAGCTGGACATGCCCCCTCACCACAGCCCCACCCATTTCCAGCTGGACACGCCTACACTGGTGCAGCAACCAGAGAGATGGACGGCACCAAGAATTTTAGAACAACAGAGATTGTGGGGGGAAAAGAGGGTTCACAGTGACAGGAAGTCTGTTGTCTTCATTGCTAAAGAGATGAGATCTTCTCTCCCTCTTCTTCTTTGTCTTTTCCTTTTCATCCCACAGTCTCTCTCTACACTGTCATCTGTCTGTTGATTCAGAACCAGTAAGACCTTATTGGTTTTGTAGCTGATCCAGTTCCACACCAGTTCTATTGGTCTAACATGACCTGGTGGGTTAGCGTTTCTTCTGAGTTCATGATGAAGTAGCTTTTAGTAAAGTCCAGTTATTGAAAGTTCTGTTAACTGAACTTTCACACCAATATTTTCAGTGCACAGTCCAGCACATGGCTGTTACTCAGAGGGGGCGGGGTTTATCCCTGCCTGCCAGTTCAAGAGGAGCTGGTCTCTGTCCACCTGCTGATCTCAGGTCCAGTCTGGACTGAATCAGATGCTGTAATGTACTTGCTCCCCCATCCACAATTACTTCCTCATCTGTCATTATGATGTCACCGTCCTCTTCTTCGTTGCCCTGGGTTACGTTCATCTTACGGTTTCTTATGTGTACAGGGGCGTTTGGTGTCAGTGAACTTCCTCTGCTGCTGCTTTGTTACAGCGTTTGGAGTCCAGCTCTTGGTTGCCGTTATTATTAAAGTGTAATATCACTAAATAATAAATGGGGGGGAAAAAGACAATTACATCTTTGTATTGGTTAAATAATGAATGCTCATCATCATCATGTCACTAATCTTATGCTTCAGATTTGTGTCTAATTTTCACTTGTCGTGTCAGATGAGTGAGCTTCAGTATGTTTGCCTTAATGTAGGTCAGTCGCTCTTGTTAATTATTGTAAAGAAAAAAAGAACAGAATGATTATGTGGACTTTTTATTTTTTCTCTTTGTTTTTGTTTTTTTTAAGTGCACAGTGTACGAATGTTTTTTCACTCTTATGTGACCAAAGCTTCCATTGATGAATCGAGATGCAAACATGGGGAAACTTCGGACGGTAAATGAGAAGACTGGTGATTAATAAAAGTTTATTAAATTCACATTTCTGCTGTCTGAGAATCAACATGTCCGCAGACGACTCTGGTCATGGGACTCAATAAAACCTGTGAACAGTTTTCTTATCAATCTGTCTGCACAGATTTCTGGGAGCCATCCAAGAACATCCCTGTTTTTTTTATTTGGGGGAGGGGTGTGGTGTGGTGTCATAGTTGGTAGTTTTGGAGTTCTTATTCCTACACACAGCATCATGAGGCCATTGCTCAAAGAATGACCTGTAGGAAACTTGTTTTTATTTACAACTCCATATCAGCAGAAGTTGGGATCTGCATGGTAAACGCCAGGGTGTGGGACCCATGCAGTGATTCTCACATTTACTTTGACTTCTGTTTCACTGCGGACCCTATGAACCCAAGATATTTCATGTTTTGTATGATCAATTTCATTTCATTTGTTAAAACACATCTTTACTGCATTTCAGGGCAGCAACACTTCAACACCATGACAAAACCACTATAAACATTTGTAGGTGAGCCCTGTTGACTTGTGTGAGTTGGGGTCCACAAAATTGGACCGCGAGTTATCTGAAACTGCAAGTTAATAAGTTCGACCAAAAAAAAAACAAAAAAACTTTGATCTTACCATAGTTTTGTGGCGGGCTGTGCCGATTTTGTTGTGTATAACAAGCACATCCAAAAACTTTGAATTGTCAGGAATCTTCCATACTGACTAAGCTCTCAATGCTGACATTCAGCAGCCAGAGAAGGGGAAAAAAGATTCCGAACCCTCGCCAGATCCCAGACACTTGTGGCGGGCGCATGTATGACGAGCAGCAGCTGGAGGAGGAACACAGAACCATTGTCCAGAATCATCCGCACTGACGACCCATCCCAAATACAGTCAAATCAGAATTGACTTTTATACAGTAGTCTAAATTTTTGGGGTCCACAACTTGACTGCGAATAAAGCCAAATTGCAACTTACGCATGTGCGAGTTAACAGGGGTCACATGTACCAATTTGTAATGTTGCTATTCCTTTTCACAACACTTGGATGTTTTGGCGTGAAGGTAAAATATTGTGTTTTTAGGTGTTGTTTTGTCCCATTCTTTGTGCAGACACATTTTAAGGTGTGAAACAGTTTTTGGTCATCATTGTTGCATTTGTCATTTCAAAACTCCACACATTCTTTTTTTGGGACGGGACAGGAAGCCATGACGGTGAAGGAGGAGGCCTTTCGTGCTGGGTTGGCACAGGTCTCCGGAATCAGTTGATGGGTACGGGCAGGCCACAAAGACTGCACCCTCAATAGTTGCGGATCCAAAACCTCAGGTGTGGGAAGAGTTTGGAGAGGACATGGAGAATGATGTTCTGGCAAACTGTTGGGCGACTCAGGAGAGTGAGGCAATACGTAGCTAAGGCTGTATTCAACAAGGGGGAGCGCTGCTAACCTGGACTGAGGATATTGTCAGGTAGGGTAAAGAACACTTTTGAGGATCTCCTTAACTTTACTGACATGCCCTCCATTGAAGAGACAGGAATAGAAGTCTCTGGCACATCTGGTGCTGTCACCCTAGTGGAAATCACTGAATTAATCAAAATACTCCCCAGTGGCAAGTCGCCAAGAGTGGACTCGATTCATCCTCAGATGTTGAAGTCTGTGGATGTTGTTGGGCTGTCATGACTGAAATGCCTTAACGGTGTTCCTTGTAAGTCGGGGACAGTACCTTTGGATTGGCAAACTGAGTTGGTGGTCCCCATCTTTAAGGATATTAGAAGGGTCTTGAGCGTATGACCAATCAGTCTACATGTGTTTTGTGGACTTGGAGAAGACATCCGCTGCATTGCATGATCCAGTCCCTGTAGGAGCTGTGCCTGCATTCTGTGCATCACATTATACGTGTTCCTGATGGGTGTTGGACTCTGCCGGGGCTTCCTCTTGTCATCAATCCTGTTTCTGATGTTCATGGATGATATTTCAAGATACAGTCAGGGGCTGTAGGATGTCCAGTTGGGTGACCTCAGAGTTGCATCTCTGCTTTTTGTGAATGATGTGGTTCTGTTTGCTTCATCAGACAGTGACTTCTGATGTGTACTGAGCAGGTTTGAGGCAGAGTGCAAAACAGTACCTCCAAATCTGAGACCATGGTCCTCTGTTGAATAGGGTTGTGTCAGGAAGAGCTTCCAGCATGCCACACCCCAAAATAAACGTGAAGTACAAATCATTGATTGGTGGAGGCCGGGGTTAATGACTGCCACTGGTGCCGTTGTCAACAGGGTGCCGGTGGAAATTGAGCTACTGCTGGGCAAAGAAGAACGGTGTGAAAGTTGTCTGATTGAAAATGATTAATTTAGCTTTCTTAATAAAATAGTTTGATTAGTCGGTAATTAGATTTATGTCAAAGAAGAAGGTGAACTGGTGACTCTGAAGTGACCGTAGGTGGGTGAATGTTTATCTGTCTATATGTGGCCTTGTGGTAGACGGGTGTCCTGTCCAGGATGTCCGTGACCTCACGCCCTGTGACTGCAGGGATGAGCTACAGCCTCCCCGTCACCCTCGATTGGACTCAGCCAGTATAGAAAAGAAATCGATCCCCGGAGATGAACATTATGCAAACCTGGAAAAAAAAAAAAGCACAGCTTCCTCCAAATACATGTGGACATTGATAACACATGCATGTGCAGTCCACCTCCGATCCACTTTGAACTGTTTCTGTTTTGTCAGACTGTCCATAAATTTTCCACATTTTGTCAAACATTCATTGATTCCATCAAGGATGATTTCACGGCTTCTTCCAACAACTGATTGTCTGTAAAAGCAGCAGGAGGTTCAGGGGCGGATTCTGAAAGTGAAAATTAATGACTCCAAGAAGCACATCCGGGGGACACCATCTGATGGGACGCTGTGCTCAGCAGCTGAACCTGAAACCAGTTGTCCATGTGTTAGGACACTTTGAGCCAGTTTGGGCCCAGACATGGAAATCCATGGAAGAATTCCAGGTCCGAGTCTGAAGAGAGGCTCACATCAATGTTGTCCATCAAATCACAGTATTACAGTCAAAGGCATCAGTTCATGGAATAATTAAAATAAGAACCAAAAAATATCCACCTCAAGAAATTAATTCAAAAAGATGCTAAAAAAACAACACAGTGAAGATTCTGAAATTATGAACAGAATGCTTTTTTTTTGTTTTGCCTGAATTCTTGTTAGTTGAGATCATTTTTGAGTGAAAGTGAAAAGCAACAGAAGCAAAAAGCCAAAAAAGTTATTTTTGTAAATAAAAACGTATTCATTCATTTTTTTTAAGGGGTAGCACTCGATAGATTTAGACATAGATAAGATGTATATAAAAGTTTATTTACAGTCACATTAATTGTTCTTGTTTTGATTTTAACATGTTTGAAATTAAAATAAAGTTAAAGACTCTTCCTCCAGGGTGTCTGTCTGATGGCTTCCTCCTGCTCTGTCTGGTGCTGTTTCTCCAGTCTCAGCATGGTACGGTGGTAATGGGCTCGCACGCTGATGGGGTCAGACTGGATGTGCCCTTCGGTGTTTTTACAGCCACCTTTGGTGCAGCCACATACCAATATGGAGCATTTCTACCTGTGAGGAAGTACTTACATTACTACTCAAATACACATAAAACAGGTGGTGCTTGTACTGAATCACTAAATCCAACAGCAGAAATTTTACAGGCAAACTGTTCTTACTTGACATTTGATGCCAGCCAGGCTGCAGGATCACAGAAGCCCTTACAGTCACAGCTGCGGTTCCTCCTGGAGCTCCTCAGCTTCTGCAACTGCATCTCCTCCAGGTTGATATGTTCCACACCCACTGCTTTAAGCAGTGAGAAACGGCCCGAGATGTGTAATTCTGGGGAATCGAGCTATTCTCCAGGTTTGTGGCCTTCATGCTGACAGCATTCTGGACCTGGACCTGTTGGTCCTCTTTCTTCGTCAGCTGGTGAGACAAAAAGAGGACATTAGTAGTCATAACGATTCACTTATAAACCAAACCACTTTTGCTGTCAGTCTGGGTGCACGATGATTTTAATGTGATGAATTTGTCAGGTTAAACTGGCTGTTCATTCTCCATCTTCAGAACCTTGTGAACGTCCAAAGCTCAGAGTGTGTCTGATGGTGGCAGACAGTATAACAGCTAAATAAGCCCACTTGGACTTTTTGTTTAGTCCAGTCCACAGTTTGTTTTATTCTGTCAGAACAGGAAACTTGTTCTATGCTTTGCTGTGCTAACAGTTTACAAATAACTGATGTCTTCTGTGTTGCACTTTATGTTCTTGTGTGCACAAACAGATGCACAGTCTAAAAACCTGGAGAGTGTCCCTGAGGTTTCATGAAATGGGAATTTGAAGATTAGCAAAGATCATTTTGTAAGGGAAAGATGCTGCACACCTAATTGCATTAGACACAATTTTTGTGCCATCAGGATGAAGTTGAAGTAAAACAATTCCAAGCAGAAGACACCTCTGGCAGATGCCCCTGTTGCTCAACTTGCTTCTCGTCAAATGGTAACGGAATGCATTTCTTGGTCGCTGTGGTGCGGCATCATGCCAGGGTGCAGCCTCCTTTCTGTAGAACTCCAGTGAAACCCTGACACCGAGGACAGAAGAATGTTGTCAGAAGATCTCCAGTTGGGTTGGTGACCTCCCCGTAAGCCTTGAATATAAACCAGCACATTTTGATGTGGATCCACAAAAAGGAGGAGGGCCATGTCATTTTGTCATGAGCTGGTAGTTCTGTGAGGCAAGATGGGTCATTAAAATATTGACCTGCTTTATTCCAAAACTTTTGGACCTTGGTGGTGGAGTGCATACTATTCAGACTTTTCCACAAATGGAAATGATTGAAGGTTATTTGGACATTGGTGCCATCTTGAGAGCTGGCTCGGGTTTCTATCAGTTTTGAGCAGAACCCTTGTAATCAAGGATGTTATCAAAGAGTTACACTTCACATGGGTAAAACCAGCTATTTTTTTTTTCTTGTTCCAGCGGAGAACCAATTTTTCAGTTTAAGAAGTGGTTTATTCTTCGTCAAAATACTCAGAACACTTAAAAATTTGGTGCATGAACCCTTTGGATCGAAGAGGACTACATGAGCCTGTTCTGTAGGTGTTTGTTTCATCACAATATCATGCTATCACACAGATGCTGTTGGGCCGTCTCACCTTGGGCCGTCTCAATTGTTGCAGTTATCAGCTCCACTATTATTCATCATCTCAAATGGCAAATCTGTTTGCAGGTCAGACCTGATGCTTCAAGGATTACTTTATTTTTCTACAGTTACACCGCCAGCTTGGAGTCCTGTACTGACATATCTAAAGGGAACAGGGTTATTCAAGAGAATTTAGGATAGAGTAACTTCCCTAATCTCCACAATTCCTCATTAGTAGGTACATCAGAATCCAGTAATGCTCCACTCCCAAACAGTTGGTGGCGGTAATGCACCGTGCTAGTTTGCAAACCAATAAAAGCCAAAGAAGAAGAAGGCGTAACCGGATATATGTCATAATGTGACAGTGCGATGCGGCAAAGACGCATCTGGTTGAGAGTTGGTTAGGAGAATTGATAGTTTTTAATTAAAATGAGCTCGATCGGGACCGGGGTGAGTGTCTTTGAATTGAAATTTCGTGTTTTTGTTTAATGCGTTATTTGAGATTTGAGTCCACTGTTATATCCACTGTAAAACGTTGCAAGTATAGTTTTCTTTCATAAAAACTTGTAGCTTACTAGCGTGCTAGCCTGCTGAGTCACAGCCAGGCCAAAGCAGTTAGCCTCATTCGAGCTGAAGTAAAACTGAAACTAGTTCTCACTTCAAGCGTTCTGGATGTATATTGAGAGCAAAAATAAATTAATATATAATAAATAATAGTAATAATATACTGTAGAGTCTTTCGGCTTGAAAATCGGAACATGAATCCAGTTTAGCCTTTAGCTCCGCGGTACTCTAGTCCAGACACAATCCGGTTCACTTCAGGCATGTTTCGTCTTGATGTTGCTCCAGATGTTTTTTTCTGTAACGAAATATAGTTTTGATCCAGTCTTTTAATTTCCTTTTGAAATGCGCAATCCGCTTTAGGACAACGAAACCTTGTTTGTGCACTTCTCGTAACCATGTCCTGATGATCAGTCAGTACGTTCCGGAGCTTCTGGCCCATATAACAGCCAGAAAAGTTAATATTTTAAAAAAGTGTAATGTTTCACAGGGGGCTGTTGAGTCAGCAGTAGGGATGGGTATTGATAAGATTTTATCTATTGATGCTATTATCGATTCCGCTTATCGAGCCGATTCCTTATGGATTCCCTTATCAATACCGCTTGTGAATTTTTTTGTGGTTTTCTATGTCAGAACATTATATTAAGTCATAAAGTAAATAAATATGAAACTGGTCATTGGATCCTTGATCTCTGGACATAAACAAACTCTACATGGTGGATCCTTGATCTCTGTGCATAAATAGAAATAAACAAAATCTGTAGTTTTTGTCAAAAGCATTTCCTTTCAGACATTAATGGCACAAATATAACTCCATACATAGCCTCTGAGCTGGGCGCAGCCGGCAGCGCTGTAAGTCAGGATGTAATTCATAAAGAACGCATATCGTCTCATTTTGGGAGGAAAAAACATTTTGGTCGATTGTAGTTTGTTTGTGTTACAATGTTTGGATGGAAAGAGGTGTCATTTGATTTAAAATGGCGATTCACTTTGAAGTTATTAATTCGGTTATTAACTCTAACGTGACTCGGCAGAGATCAGCGCAGCGTTTGGAGCTGTGCAAATGTAATGGAGGACAATTCTTGTTTCTTTCCCTCAACAAGACAAGTTAGTGACTTTAATCAGCACAAAAATGACTCACGATTGACATATTTAAATGGCTTTGAGAGGGTTTAAGAAACAGACTTGCCGCTTCTGAAAAGCAGCGAAGCAGAGAACCAATGAAGCAGTGAGTCGGAGCACTGCTTCGTTGGTCCAAGCTTCAAGAAGAACTGTGCTGCAGAAGCAGTTGATTATAGACCCACTGCAGGGTCTGCAATCATCGTAGAGAAATGATAATTTTCCCGACAAACACTCTCAAAAACGACTGCTCTGAAGGGCCGGTAAGGGGATCGTTAAGCAAAAAGCCTATTGATGTCAGTGGATCGAATAATTATTTAACGATTCTTGAAAAGAACCGGTTCTCGATACCCAACCCTAGTCAGCAGAGGTGATCAAAGGTGTTTTCAGTGACATCACAATTATGGGCGTGACCAGCCGTTTTGGATTTCTTGGCAGCATTCATTTCCTTTCAGTTTCATTTATTTATATAGCGCCAAATCACAACAAAGCTGCCTCAAGGTGCTTCACACAAGCAAGGTCTAACCTTACCAATCCATAGAGCAAGCACATGGGCAACAGTGGTAAGGAAAACTCCCTCTGATGATTTGAGGAAGAAATCTCAAGCAGACTAGACTCAAAGGGGTGACCCTATCCTTGGACTGTATACTCACCAGCATTGGCGAGTAAACATTGGAAGCGCACGCTCTATTCTTCCATGGCAAAAGTTTGCGAAAACCTGGAAAAACCTCCTCAGACATACAGGGATGCACAATCATACTTGGAGATGATGAAATTAGTTGGTGGTGAAGATCCGTATGAAATTCCATCATCTGCTGGTTGGCAGTGAAAGTTCACTGCCTGGTGTTACACACAGATGTCGTGAATTTTATTTATTTTCACCTAGACCCAGAGGACTTGGGAAAAACTACGAAGGCTTGGATGCCTATAACCAGTGTGTTTGTGGTTGGGTACGAAGAAAAAATGCGACGGATCATGGAGGGCAAATAGAAAAGTAACTATCAGCACATCCACAGCACACGGATTATCTTTGTTGTTCTCTGAGGTTAATATTTCCTGCTGTTCTGCGACACACGCAGGTAAAATACATGTGAAATACTTTTCATGCCAAAATTAACTTGCATTAATAACTGTTATTATTAAATGTCATGGGAGTTTGTGCTTTTACCAATGTCTCGGAGCACCAACAATTTTAAGACAGTTTAAAAATGTTTGATTTGTGATGTTATTCATACAGATTTTAATGTTCAATGGACAGATTTTAAAAATGAAATGTTTTTTGATCCAATAAGATACTGATTAAAGATTATTGTGCAAAATCGTCGTTTACATTTTTGCAGTTTTTCACAGGCTTTGCTCTGATTCCTTATTGCCTTTGGCAATCTAGAGTAATGCAGGCTCATCTCTCTGTCTGACTGATTGTGTCACCTAACGACGTCACAGTAAAGCCCCTGTCACATTGGCGTATTCGTAGAGCTGCTCATTGCGGCGTTGTTTCATTTAAATACACCCGAAATACGCACGTACTCAACCTTTTTCAGTGTTTGTTCATATTTGCAGCTGCGTGTGTTCGCATTTTAATGTGTGCACACAGTCGCGTGTACCATGCCCTATTAAACCAGTTCAATAAATCAGTTATTTTCTGCCTCTGTGGAAGTGCGCTCTGTTCTCTACTGCACGGTGTGGTGCGGCTCAAAAACAGAGTCATTTAACATTATTATTATTATTATTATTTATTTTTTTTTTTTTGTCTTGGTAAAGGCTGCCCTGAACAAAACGCTGTGACTTGCTAAACTGGGAGAGAGCGTTTTTATTGATAGGTCGGTCGGTCTGTCTGTCTGTCTGTCTCTGTGTGTCGGTCTGTCTCTGTCTCTGGGTCTGGGTCTGTCTCTGTCTTGGTTGGTCGGTCGGTCTGTCTCTGTCTATGTCTCTCTCTCTCTCTCTCTCTCTCTCTCTCAATAGCGGACAGTAGCACGGCGCTGCGTGTACTCGTGTGAAGGCTCCATGCTGTGCTGTACGCCAAAGAAAATTAAACATGTTTAATTTCTTCCATCCTACATGCGTAGCCCTCAGCATACTGCTGTGTATTGAGAAAAACTCCACGTGAAGTGGGCGGAGAGCTGCTCATTACAGCGTAGATGATACGGTGTAATGAGCAGCTCTATGAATACGCCACTGTGACAGGGGCTTAACTCACCATGACAGCATTTGAACACTAACAATAGATGCTGGTAAACAGAAGGGATAGCGGAGTATCACAGAGATGGCTGACTTCGGGTTTGTGATATCATGCTATACTTTAAAGTTTTAGGCACTGATTACAGATTAAGATGGAATGCCTCTGATTGATCCTCCTCACGTAACAACTCGTGTGCCCTCTGACCCCAACACTGATCCCTGACATTAATGGTCTTGACATTCTTCCCCGTGTACACAAATATTTGTTGTAGGTCTGTCCTCCTCATACTGTACTTGTAGAATTCATGTTTTGGGATACGCGTCCCATACCTGCAGCCACTTCATAAATTTTATGCTGCCACGAGAAGATCGTGGCTGGTTGCTAGGAAATCGGCATCTGTCTGGGTTTACACAGCTGAGACAGAAGTGGTATGCCTTGGACATTTTTTTTATGTCCGAGTTTCTTCTCTGTTAGAATGTCGACCAGTGAAATCTGGAGGGGACCCACTAAATTTCAAACGATGCTGGCCCAGGGAGCTACTGAGCAAAACCTTTCAAAGTCTACCTGTATAATATGTGTATTTATTTTTCTTGATCTAGTTGTAAATTGTGATGTACTAATGGCACACTTTCTCTTTGTCTCTCAGTATGATCTGTCGGCCTCTACCTTCTCTCCAGATGGACGAGTGTTTCAGGTGGAATATGCCATGAAGGCCGTAGAGAACAGCAGGTTGGGTCTTTTCAACAAATGTTTAAATATAATCCATTCTTAGACTACCCCACAACTCTGTTCTTCCACACTAGCGTCTTCAGGTTCACAATGCATTAACGATTGTCTGTCTTCATGAAGAAAGAGATCACATTACATGTTAGACTAAGAGCCTGTATCCATTAGGGGTATAGCGGATCTCAAAACTCATATTTTTTGACCATCGTACAAAAAAGACAAATATTACTTGATTTCAATTTTAAAGAAGAATTTGGAGATTCTTTCATGGGCCTCATTCACAAACGGTGCCTGTGCACAAATCTGTGCCTAAACTGTTCTTATGCATAATTGATGCCCAAATCTGGAATTCATCAATATTTTCTTTCCTAAATTTGTTCATATTCTGCCCAAAAAAATTTAGAACATCCTCAGACTGTGGGTACACACAAATGGTGATGGTCTAGTTGTACTAGAAAGTAAAAAAATAAACCCTGTAAATTAAATTCAATGGCTTTATTAATAATTTAATCCATCTTCCATACCCACTTACTCCAATTAAGGGTCAAGGGGTGGTGGAGCCTGTCCCAGCAGTCATAGGGCTTGAGGTGGGGTACACCCTGGACAGGATGCAAGTCGCAGGGCAACATATAGACAAATACAGGCACACTCGCACACACAGCTATGGACAATTTAAAGTTTCCATTTTACCTAACCTGCATGTCTTCGGATGTGGGAGGAAGCCAGAATACCTGGAGGGAACCCACACACACACAGAGAGAAAATGCAAACTCCACACAGAAAGGCCACAGGTGGGAATCCTTCTTGCTGTGAGGCAGCAGTGCTAACCACTAAGATACCGTGCTGCCCTAATAATTAAATTTAGTTTAGTAATTTAGAAATATTATTTTAACATTATTAAATTAAATAATCTAATTCACTCATGCAGTATGTTCCCTAAGTGTGGTGCCTGGTAGGGCTGTCACAATTCTTACAATATTTGCCAGTCGCGATTATTTTTCATATTCGCGATTACCGTGAATTATTTATTTTATCCACAAAGCATAAAACGACTCAGAATCTGACAACATTGTGCTGCAGCCTTGCTCACTCTGTTTCGCGATCATCTTAAGGCAGGACAATAACATGGAGGGTGAGGAGTGATCCTTCCTGCCGTTTGGATAAGACGGCTGATTAAAACAGCGACTGCCTTCTTCAAAAGCCGTCTAAAATGCGGAGTTTACCGAAGGAGCTGTCTGTGTGTGTCTGTGCGCGCGGAGTCAACAGGCTGCAGACTGCGAAGGAGGGGGTGGGTGAGGGAGATTCCTGAATGGAGGCACGACACGTTGCTGAACCATCAGTGTACAGCGAGCGCGGAGCAGAGAGAGGATTTTAACCTGAGTGAACATGTTAAAAAAACAAAACCAAACTCTGGAGCTGCCTTTACTTCTCTCTGAACTTTCTCTCCCGGTGTGATTCTGCCGTTACCATCCTGTTCACACCATGTGCGCGTTGTATACTGAATTTATGACATCATGAGATGAAATAAATGGTCAAATATCTTTAAAAACATATTTAAAAAATGAGAATGTATGAATGAACTGAGCAAAAAAAAAAACAAAACCCTGACGTGGAGAAGCTGTGGTGGTGTTCAGACGTTCAGATCACAAAAAGCAGGTGAGAACTCTGAACTTTAACAGCTGTTATTTTCCAAAAGTATTTATTTGTTCAACCTTGAGCTTAATGTAGTGTTTAAGTACAAAATGTGACTAATGAGGAGAAACAATTTCAGAAATGCAACAGAAACAACCACAAACCAGAAAAAGTTGGGACTGTATGTAAAATGAAGATAAAAATAAAAATGCTGCACTATTCCCAGTTTCTCCACTCACAGAAGCCAAACGTTCTTCCAGAGTTGTGTAGCCTTGTACTATGATAGTAGAATATAAAGAAGGGAAAAAAAATAGACAATATATTCGTCAATCACAATTATTTGTCTGACAATTAATCGTCTCCAGAAATTCCTAATCGTGACAGCCCTAGTGCCTGGTGGAGTTGCCATGTACACTACGTAAAGCCAGCTACTATTAATCTAATCTGGTTACTTTTAAGATTGAGTAATCAGCAAAGTAACTAATAGTTACTAGTTCATAGTTAATAATATTTATCAGGATGGGGGTTTCTCTCTCAAAGCAGGTGAAATCTTGCATGGTGCAGTAAAGTGTATACTTAGTTTACTGTTCTATTCATAGTGCTTAGTTCAGTCGCTAAAACAACTAAGACAATATATATTTTTCTTAATCTGCTTATTTCATCAGAGCCATTAATAGGGCAGGGGAATTGTTATTCCAATTTTAGACAAACTGATCATGAGTCAATGCAGTTTAAAATAGATCTAATATCAAGAGTAACTGCTCATTGTTTTAAATATGTCTGATGGATGTAATCAGCTGCTGCACATAAAGAAATTGGAGTCACCTGTTCACTTGCCAGTGTACGCGTATATATTGTATCAGTGAGGAGTGCATGTATTGCTTTGTTTGGAGTAATTAATTACAGCTTATGCAGTTCTTATGCATAAATATATTTTACTTGGAGAAAGTAAATTCTGAAATATCAAAATATATCTCTCAATTTACTCTCGGAGTACAGCTCTTCAAAACTTTGTAACAAAATTACGTTGATGACTGAATTGGTAAATTTATGATGCCATGAAAGAAAAAATAAGCTCAGTAATCTGTCTTTCAAAGTTCATCCATTATTTTGGGGTGCCAAATATTGTAAATACCAAATTTAAGCTTTATGCTTCCATTCAGAGCTGACATATTGCTTTCTGAATATGCAAATACAGGTTCAAAATATGTTCGCCCCATGTTATGGTACCCTGATTTGCAATTTTTTTTTCCCTATGAAGGCATTTGAGCTAGATAAAAAAAAAATTACATAAAGTTGGTATATCAATATGCTCTCCACAAAAAAAAAAATATGAAGTGGCTGAGCACTTGCCCACATGGTCACATCATAGAGACTGGAGGCCTATTTTTGACTTTCTGCATTCATGTTCAGTTTTCAAGAGTAAATAATTCAAAAACCCTTTAAGTTATGTTTTCCACACATATAACTAGTACCCCAGATATGTGTTTTCTACAATATGAAGATTATCCACTGAATTCCTTCTTTAGTACAGCTCTTTGAAATTTTGTAATTTTTGTGAGAATGGACAAACTGGCATGTTTGTGATGCTACAGAATGAAAAATTAGCTCTGTATCCCATTTTTTGAAATTTACTACTGTATCTGGGGTGTCCATATAGGGTGTATTCCAAATTTGAGCTTTATATCTGCATTATTAGCTGAGATAATGTCTTTTAAAAATGAAAGAAAGCTCAATAAAGTGTGAAAAATAGGACTGTGGTTACCCTTATTAAAAAAAAAAAAATATATATATATATAAAAAAAACTGCTTGGAATTAAGCAGAGATATTTTGCATGTGTTCATCAGACATATGTAGGTACTTGCAAAAAAAACAACAAAAAAAAAAACAAAACAAACACAACGAGAATCCGAGTTGGTGACCTGAGAGGCACCTGATGATTTCACACGGAATGACCCAAATTAATATTTATTGTGTCGTTTGGAGACTGGTAATTCTCTAAAAATGCATGAAGAACCCCTTCTGACTCAGTTGCTGATCTGAATTATTGCTGTAATTTGCTGAGTGGCTCCTGCACACTTCACAGTCTTGTACTGTTGTGTTAAAAAAAAAAAAAAAAAAAAAAAATCATCCCGCCTGAGCTGAGTGTGTAATATTAACAATATGACACACTGGCAACCACTTAAATGAGGTGACCTCATGGAATCAAACTATCACACTGCAGTGCGTGTCCTTTGTTCTGTCATTCTTAAGCCACCTTGACACTTGCATGAATTTGATCCCTGTACTGCCAATGAGTAAACTCATCATAAGCTGTTGTAAACTGTGCAATGAACTGTGCGTGGCTGCATGCCAGTAGAGAAAGAAAATTTTTAAATGTTCCAAATTTCTGGCATGCATTAATTTTGTGCCGCTTGCATGAACTAGTCATGAACATTGCACAACCTATTTGAAAACACTGCGTGTCAATGTGTGTCATTACGCCCAGGGCATCTGAATGATTATGACGAGATATTACACCTATAAATGTAATTTTACAGATACATTATTTAACTCAGAAGGAGGAATGAAAATGAAACTGTTTTACCAATCCATTACAATATATATATATATATATATATATATATATATATATATATATATATATATATATAATAAATAATTACCTTTGACACACAATTCCAAATGTGTTCTCCACTGCACAACGTGCAAGCGACAACCTGCAGCTGTAGATAACTTCTCTGCGATGAGAGAATGGTTTCATCAACCAAGTTCTGAGAGCAAATACATAATCAGCGAGGCGTCAAGAGGGACGCATTGGCAATTGCATGGGAGTTGTTGTCCCTTTGGCTGCTCCCGTTTTTGTGTTTGGGGTTGCCACAGCGGATACAACCAGATCCACATTGAGATTTGGCACAGGTTTTACGCTGGATGCCCTTCCTGACGCAACTCCAGTGTTACCTGGAGAAACACACACAGCCGCTGGTGTTCCAAAGAGGTCTCCCATCCAAGTACTAACCAGGTCCCGCACTGCTTAGCTTCTGAGATCTGACAGAATCAGGCTGACACAGAGCAGATCGGCTGCAGCAATTGCACGGCAGTGTGGGTATCAAATTTGTGCAAGTGTCAAGGTACCTTTACTGTAGTTGTTGGCATTTGTTTATTGATGTAACTGTGTGTATCCATGTTTAGTACGGCCATTGGGATCCGTTGCAAGGATGGCATTGTGTTTGGTGTGGAGAAGCTTGTCCTGTCCAAACTCTATGAGGAGGGCTCCAACAAACGCATCTTCAACATAGACCGACACGTTGGAATGGTAATGGACACATACTCATCTGTTAGAGATCACTGGTCTATTGTTGCAAAGTAGAGGTGTGAAAATATCTGTATTCTTTTATTGTGATTCAGAAGTTCTAAAAAAGTTAAGATGCTAAAGAATTTACCACTTTGTAATGTTGCTGCTCATGATCACAATGCTTAAAAAATGTTTTAGCATTGATGATACAAGAGATGAAGCATTTCGGGTGTTATTTTGTCCTATTTTTCCTGAAGACACGGCTTAAGGCATGCAACAGTACAGGCTCATTTTTGTATTTTCCGTTTCAAAATTCTCCACACATTCTCTGTTAGGGACAGGTCAGGACTGCAGGAATGTCAGTCCTGTACCCATGCCCTCTGCTTCTACAGCCTTGCCTTTGTAATGTGTGCAGAATGTGGTTTTGCATCGTCTTCTTGAAAAAATGCATGGATGTTCCTGGAAAAGACGTCATCTTGAAGGCAGCATATGTTGCTCTAAAATCTCAGTGTACATTTCTGCAATAATGGTGTTGTCATCACAAGTGTAAGTTACTTTTTCCAAGGCCACTGACATAATCCCATACCATGGCAGATCCTGGCTTTTGTATTTGTTGCTAATAACAGTCTGGATGGATCTTTTCATTTTTAGTGTACAACCCCTGGCAAAAATTATGGAATCACCGGCCTCGGAGGATGTTCATTCAGTTGTTTAATTTTGTAGAAAAAAAGCAGATCACAGACATGACACAAAACTAAAGTCATTTCAAATGGCAACTTTCTGGCTTTAAGAAACACTATAAGAAATCAAGAAAAAAAGATTGTGGCAGTCAGTAACGGTTACTTTTTTAGACCAAGCAGAGGAAAAAAATATGGACTCACTCAATTCTGAGGAATAAATTATGGAATCACCCTGTAAATTTTCATCCCCAAAACTAACACCTGCATCAAATCACATCTGCTTGTTAGTCTGCATCTAAAAAGGAGTGATCACACCTTGGAGAGCTGTTGCACCAAGTGGACTGACATGAATCATGGCTCCAACACGAGAGATGTCAATTGAAACAAAGGAGAGGATTATCAAACTCTTAAAAGAGGGTAAATCATCACGCAATGTTGCAAAAGATGTTGGTTGTTCACAGTCAGCTGTGTCTAAACTCTGGACCAAATACAAACAACATGGGAAGGTTGTTAAAGGCAAACATACTGGTAGACCAAGGAAGACATCAAAGCGTCAAGACAGAAAACTTAAAGCAATATGTCTCAAAAATCAAAAATGCACAACAAAACAAATGAGGAACGAATGGGAGGAAACTGGAGTCAACGTCTGTGACCGAACTGTAAGAAACCGCCTAAAGGAAATGGGATTTACATACAGAAAAGCTAAACGAAAGCCATCATTAACACCTAAACAGAAAAAAACAAGGTTACAATGGGCTAAAGAAAAGCAATCGTGGACTGTGGATGACTGGATGAAAGTCATATTCAGTGATAAATCTGGAATCTGCATTGGGTAAGGTGATAATGCTGGAACTTTTGTTTGGTGCCGTTCCAATGAGATTTATAAAGATGACTGCCTGAAGAGAACATGTAAATTTCCACTGTCATTGATGATATGGGGCTGCATGTCAGGTAAAGGCACTGGGGAGATGGCTGTCATTACATCATCAATAAATGCACAAGTTTACGTTGATATTTTGGACACTTTTCTGATGTTTGAGGATGATGAAATCATTTTTCAAGAAGATAATGCATCTTGCCATAGAGCAAAAACTGTGAAAACATTCCTTGCAAAAACACATATAGGGTCAATTTCATGACATAGGGTCAATGTCAACGAGCAGATGTGATTTGATGCAGGTGTTAGTTTTGGGGATGGAAATTTACAGGGTGATTCCATAATTTATTCCTCAGAATTGAGTGAGTCCATATTTTTTTCCTCTGCTTGGTCTAAAAAAGCAACCGTTACTGACTGCCACAATCTTTTTTTCTTGATTTCTTATACTGTTTCTTAAAGCCAGAAAGTTGCCATTTGAAATGACTTTAGTTTTGTGTCATGTCTGTGATCTGCTTTTTTTCTACAAAATTAAACAACAGAATGAACATCCTCCGAGGCCGGTGATTCCATAATTTTTGCCAGGGGTTGTAGAACAGGGGTTCTCAATCCGGTCCTCAAGGAACCCTGAACTCTGCAAAAACTGTCCCTATCAAAATACAAATCTAGCCAAATTCTCTTGGATTAAGCAAAAAAACCTGACAAGGGGTAAGAAAAATGTACTTGGTTAGAATTCTCAAAACCAGCAAAATATCTTGGCACTGAATAATCAAAAACAAGACAGAATGCTTTAAAACTAGACAGAATTCTTATTTTAAGATTGGCCTTTTTTAAAATCAGGAAAACAATCTTGTTCGTTTGCTTGGATGATTTGAAATCCATTGCCTTGTTACTGGTTAAATAGAACTTATTTGCTGGAAAAACTTTAGAATAATTCTTTAAGAAAAAGTGTGGCACATTTTCCCAAAATAAGGCATTTTGTCTTATGTAAAAAAAAGCTTGACAAGATTATTTTCTACTTAGACAAAGACTAAATCAAATTTTCTTTAAACAAGTGTTTTTTTTTTTTTTTGCTTTCTTAGATATCAGTTTTTGCAGTGAACCAGCACATTTTCCATCTCTCCCTGCTCTGCCACAAGCTGATTTACTAATTCAGGTGCACACCCAATCATCTCCTAACAGACACCTGAATTACCAGATCAGCTTGTGGCAGAGCAGGGAGAAATGGAAAATGTGCAGATTTAGGGGTCCTTGAGGACCTGATTGAGAACCCCTGGTCGAGAACACACGGTGTCAGTTTCTTCTGGGGGGAGGAGGAGAAGAAGGAGGAGGACTACATTTCTGTAGCGCCTTTCCATCTAGGAGATGCTCAAAGCACTTTACAGTGTTGGATGGAAAAAATATATCTGGAATACCGATCCGTCTGAAACACAATACATGTTTTTACTGTGATTGTTCAACTCGGATGCCTGTGAACCCAGAGAAGTCAACACCACTTTTGGACAAGGTTAACATAAAGCTTCTTTTTGCACAGTACAATGGTCCCCTCATTAGTGGCCCCTCTCACGAGCGGCCACCAGCATATACGGCCGCATTTCTGTTGCAACAATTGTTTTTCTATTGATTTCACCTCTCAAGAGTGGCCCACTCAAAACGATAAAATTCCTCAACAACAGCCAATCTGTGGAAATTCCTAACCGGGTTTTCCCATGGAAGTTGCGTCCAAACTCTCCCGCAAATGTGAGTTTGCGAAATTACTCCAGTAAACAAAAGACCAAAGAAAAATGGCTTCCGTTAGCGAAACTCCCACATCGTGGAAAAGAAAGGCTTTCGTGAAAGTCATTTGTTTGAATAAGAAAGGTGAAGGTTCCTGAAAGTTAGCTGTTGATTTAAGTTTTGGTAAAATGCAGATCATCAACATTCATTAACATTCATACATGAAAATAAATCCCATGATTAGGGATGGGTATCATGAACCAGTTCTTTTCGAGAATCGTTAAGATCCGCTGCTTTGTTGGTTCTTTAATTCACTGCTTTTCAGAAGCGGAAAGTCTGTTTCTTAACCCCTCTCAAAGCCATTAAAATATGTAAATTGTGAGTCACTTACTGGGACTCTTGTCTTGTTGCAGGCAAGAAACGAGAATCGTCCTCCATTCTGTTTGCACATCTCCCAAAGCTGTGCCGCTCACTGTAGGGTTAGAGTCTGGCCGGAATTAATAACTTCAAAGCGAGTTGCAGTTTTAAATCAAATGACACCTCTTTCCAAACTTTGAAATACAAATAATAAACTACCTTCGACCAAAACATTTTTTTCCTCCCAAAATTAGACGTCCCGCATTTTTTATGAATTACATTGATGCTGATGTGCAGCCCAGCCAGCTGAGCTCAGTTCAGAGGTATGGAGTGACATTCATGCCATTGTCTGAAAGGAAATGCTTTTGACAAAAACTACAGATTGGTTTATTTCTATTTATGTCCGCAGATCAAGGATCCACTAACTGATGTAATATTCATTTACTTTAAGACTCAATAAAATGTTGTTGACGTAGAAAACCTGTAAAGAATACTTTTAGTACACAGAAAATTCACAAGAGGTATTGATAAGAGAATCGATAAGGAATTGGATCGATAATGGCATCGATAACAATAAAATCTTATCAATACCCATCCCTACCCATGATCCACCGAGACAAAAATGAAATGAAATTTAAATGTTAAATTACACTGTATGGACTCCATGTGGAGGGGGCGAGGCCATGCGACAGTGTACGCGCTCTCGATGACATGCATGTTGACATCTACGTGCTCCGCCTACCAAAGAAAAGGGTACCGCTGGCGATGGAAAGGCAAGCCAAGCCCTACTTAACCGTTCCGACCCGTACCATACTGCGCCGCACCAACCCGGGCGACAGGGATGAATGATCTTATTTTAAGACCATTTCAATGCAGTGGTGCCAGTATACCCTATCAAAGAGCAATGAACTTTTAATTCTTAATATTCACATATTGGAATTGGAGTACCATACAACTACACATAATGATAATAATGATGATGACTCATTTTACACTCAACAAAAATATAAACGCAACACTTTTGGTTTTGCTCCCATTTTGTATGAGATGAACTCAAAGATCTAAAACTTTTTCCACATATACAATATCACCATTTCTCTCAAATATTGTTCACAAACCAGTCTAAATCTGTGATAGTGAGCACTTCTCCTTTGCTGAGATAATCCATCCCACCTCACAGGTGTGCCATATGAAGATGCTGATTAGACACCATGATTAGTGCACAAGTGTGCCTTAGACTGCCCACAATAAAAGGCCACTCTGAAAGATGCAGTTTTATCACACAGCACAATGCCACAGATGTCGCAAGATTTGAGGGAGCGTGCAATTGGCATGCTGACAGCAGGAATGTCAACCAGAGCTGTTGCTCATGTATTGAATGTTCATTTCTCTACCATAAGCCGTCTCCAAAGGCGTTTCAGAGAATTTGGCACTACATCCAACCAGCCTCACAACCGCAGACCACGTGTAACCACACCAGCCCAGGACCTCCACATCCAGCATGTTCACCTCCAAGATCGTCTGAGACCAGCCACTCGGACAGCTGCTGGAACAATCGGTTTGCATAACCAAAGAATTTCTGCACAAACTGTCAGAAACCGTCTCAGGGAAGCTCATCTGCATGCTCGTCGTCCTCATCGGGGTCTCAACCTGACTTCAGTTCGTCGTCGTAACCGATTTGAGTGGGCAAATGCTCACATTCGCTGCCGTTTGGCACGTTGGCGAGGTGTTCTCTTCACGGATGATGCGAAGGAGATGTGTTGCACTGCATGAGGCAAATGGTGGTCACACCAGATACTGACTGGTATCCCCCCCCAATAAAACAAAACTGCACCTTTCAGAGTGGCCTTTTATTGTGGGCAGTCTAAGGCACACCTGTGCACTAATCATGGTGTCTAATCAGCATTTTGGTACGGCACACCTGTGAGGTGGGATGGATTATCTCAGCAAAGGAGAAGTGCTCACTATCACTGATTTAGACTGGTTTGTGAACAATATTTGAGGGAAATGGTGATATTGTGTATGTGGAAAAAGTTTTAGATCTTTGAGTTCATCTCATACAAAATGGGAGCAAAACCAAAAGTGTTGCGTTTATATTTTTGTTGAGTATATTTATAGAGTTCTTCTCTCTGTACTCGCTTTATATGTGGTTTAAAATAAAGAAAAAACAAAGCAGTAACACAGCTAATGAATAATAGTTATATGTAGTATATTAAGCAGTTCTTAAAAGATAAGTTTTGAGAAGTGATTTGAAGTTGGATAGTTCAGTGCAGTCTGCATTTAGCAATGTGAAAAAACATCTAAAATAAACAACAAATAAAATGGACTGTTAACAAGAATCACTGTGGCTTTAAACGGTCAACATACCAGCTTGTCTGCGTTAATGCACTTGCTCGCCTCTTATTTGGCCTAATCCCAAAAATGTTCCCACACCAGTAGAGCTGTGGTGTGCAGCTTTGAAACAAAATCCTTTTGAACTCAGACATTCTGGTAGGAATTATGCAGTTAGTGTGTGTGTGTGTGTGAGAGACCAGAAATATCACAGACATTCTCCATATTTTTCTGTTCAAGTGCTGCCTCAAAATCTTACGGTAGTGCAGTATATTCTGGTTTCATATTGGTGCCACTCAGACATAAAGAAAGGTGTGAACACAAGTGGCAATATTGATGTTTCCCAAAATATTTGCAGTTATGTCCATATTATAAGTAAATATTGTAATTGTTGTGACAGGCCTAGAAACTAGCACAGATTAAACTGATTATGGTCAGTCAGATGATAGACCAGATTCTTCTTCTGGGATACTGATTAAAACAATTGACAGATTAACATGAGTGCTCATGTGTGTTACTTGTGGCTCTACAACAAGTTGAGTTGTTATATTGTTTACTTGCACATATTGTGTGTCCTTCAGGAATAAAAATTTGCATCAGTACAGGGTTCTCACCAGGATTTTTTTCACAGCATAGAGGGAATTTAGTGGGGCTTAACTGCGCAACTAGCGTTGCAGGCGTGGGTAATTGTAGGAGGGTTTGAGGGCATCCGCCCCGAGAAAATTGTGAAATTCATGACCCTTTTAAACACTACAGTGGCTTGCAAAAGTATTTGGGCCCCTTGGTATTTCATGCATTTTAATTTGTTTATGCCATTTCATATACAAAAAGTAAATCAATTTTTTTATTTTTTTATTTTATTTATATTGAGAAGCTTGATTGACTCATTGTATTTGAAATGGCATAAACAAATTAAAATGCGTGAAATGCCAAGGGGCCAAATACTCTTGCAAGCCACTGTATTTCTTGCATTTTGAGTGCTACTTTGTGTTGCTAACTGGGACATTAAATAATGTGTGACATGCCCTTTTAAAATGGAAAGAGAAAAAAAAAAAACATAAAAGCCCCCCTATGCTCGACTGCGCTGGTGAGAACCCTACAATAGATGGCAGATGAAGACAGGATACATTGAGCAATGCCAAAAATCTCTTGAGACCTTACAGTTTAAACAGACATAAAAATACTATAAAATAGAGCACATTGCAGCAGTAGAGGTTAGCGTAATGTTGAAGTTGCGCTCATAGGACAAAATGTGTCATATTCCACAACTTTTGTTTCTCCTCATAACATCTTATCACTTTCATCCACTAGGCATGTATTGTTTGTTTGTCAAAGTCTCAGAAACTCTGCAGCAGTGTGAGATACACAGGACAGCTATCACGTGTGAATGAAGGAAAGTACTGTACATAACTATCTTAGGGCTTGTGTCCATATAGTACACCCACCCCTCTCCCCCAGCAGGAAAGTGCTGAGTGCGCTCAAAGAAGTGCTAAATCCCAGTGCTTCATCTCAGTGCTTTCTTAAGAATACGCAGTCTTGGGATTTGTTTTTATGACAACATTAAACAGCCAAGGACTGTGTTATGTGTGTGGTGATAAAAGCACTCATCCTCAGCAGGAACATAGTGTTTATGTAATTGTCTGTTTAATCTACTACCACAGATGAGCTTTATTTTGACACCAGCTGACTGTATGGAGATGGTGAAAACAAGTTGCTTCTTCTGTGTGTTTAGTTGTTTGGGTGCCATGTTTTGTCACATTAGTTTGGCTGCTTGAAAAGGCACTGTAATGATGATGCAGTGTCTTTCTGAAAAGTTCAGAGATTTTCTACTTAAAGCGCTTGAGGCTGGCTGCACAAAAAATGTGGAGGGAGGGAGGGAGCGCAATTGGGGGGGGGGGGAAATAAAAATACTGGCACTCAGGACAAAAATGCAGTTTCTTATTGCGTTAGTGTGGGCACTTATTTTTTCTTTTTCCAGATGAGGCGGTCCACTTTACACTGATTCTATGCTGATATAATGAGACGCATGTTGTCTTTTTGTGATAAGTGACATTTCCACTGGGAATTTGAAGTTCTCTTGTTTTATGCTTTCGCTCTGCTGACTTTTCTCAGGCTGTAGCTGGTCTTCTGGCTGATGCTCGCTCACTGGCAGATGTTGCTAGAGAAGAGGCCTCCAGTTTCAGATCAAACTATGGGCATGATATTCCCCTGAAGGTACACATACAGGATCTGTGTGATTATTATTTTGTCTGAAACAAAAAGCCAACCACACTTAAAATAAATAAATTAATTAATTAAACCCACACAGAATGTGCTGTATGGCTTCATTCTTCTTTTACGTCACACAGATGTTGTCCATTTCCAATTTTATACTCGTATGTAAGCTAAGCCTGTCCTTCTAAAACTTAGATGCAGCTCCTTTTTTAAAGTTATTTATTTTTAAACATTTGAACTTTAAAAGGGAACATTTATGACTGATGTTAAGATGACACTGTTTCTGGTTGCAGCACCTGTCCGACAGAGTGGCCATGTATGTCCACGCGTACACACTATACAGTGCAGTGCGGCCGTTTGGGTGTAGGTGAGTCAATATCTGAATACATAATTTTGTTTACACTCCCTTTGTTTTCCACTTTTTTTATGTCAGCTTTTTGAGATTCTGCATTGAGAGTCAGTACAACGTTCAGTGTTCTCTTCAAATAGAATACAGTGAAAAAGTTGAAAATGTAATTTTTGGTATCGTGTTTCACCGTCTTTGTCGTGCTGTTCTCACAGGCAGAGGTAGTGTAGTTTTCAGCTTGTCCTTGAAACAAATGGACCATCTAGCTTACCATTTGCTGCACAGCACCAACATGTGAATGCACCATAACTTTCTACAATCTGCTGGTGCCTGTCACTGAAGACTAGGTCTGGGAACATATGCTGGTTCTGTACATTGCCACATCCATCAGTCTATGTAACTGCCCTTGATCCTGGTTAGCAACCACCCAGAAAGACAACTGGTCTGTCCGCACCAAAGAAAATTAATCATTTGTCTGCTGCAGCCAAGTGAAATTTAGGTGTCCCATTTGCCTTTTTCAGTTGCTCGGGTCCTTGGTGTTGCAGCACCTGAGCACTGGGTCATGCACAGGGAAGCATCTGACATGGTCCAGCCTTCTGAAAGTCTATGGGTGAACACGGTTTGTGGTTGTGGTGCAGTTTTATCTAGCAGTGGCCTAGAGCAGCTGCAGATAGTTGCTGAGCAGAAGGCTGCTACAGCGGTAACTCAGGAGTTATAACTTTTGTTTGCTGTTCCCCACATTGAAAAGCAGGGTCACCCTCTGTGTCCAGATTGTACGTTATTATTCTCCACGCACATGCCTCAAGCAGGTGATGTTGGCGGACACATCCTGATTCTGGTGGTGTGTTACGTGCTATAGAGTTGTCTTGTGTGATGCCAGCTTTAAGCCTTTTCTCTGCTGTTGTGGTCCTTCCAGTTGCAATTTGTGCTTTTTGCATCCATTTGATTGAATACCACAAGGGGAATGTGCCATTTGCACAGTGACAGGAAGGACAAATCAGTTTTGTAGAGTAATAATAAAACAGTGTGCTCTGTTGGTGGATTGACTGCATCTATGACTATCGCCCACACCCAAACTACCAGGGGCACGTCCAGTGACTGTGGCAACAGGGAGGGGGCACGCCTTATGTTGGTAGAAGGTGCAGATTGTTGTAGCCTTGGCCGGCGGACATGCCTGGTGGTGATTGTTATAGTTCAGGGCTGTGAAAACTCTGCGGCTCCACGGATTTCATCATGGGGTGGGGGGTGGGGTGTTAGTGATGTACTCTTTAATCGTGAACATCACTGAGTTTTTAAAATGGTTATCGCAAAGCGTTCTCTTTTTTTTACGAGGTCGTGTAAGTTTTATAAGTCCGCGGACACTGATCTGTGTGTTACAGATACAAAACAGTTTCCTCGGATCCGCAGAGTTTCGCGGAGGAAAAATGCCACTCAAAGAGTAGCTGTTACAACAGTTGTCGTAAAGCAGGACTGGTTGGTTGCTGCGGCGACGCTGTGTGGCTCCTGCAAGATGCTGAAGCTACACTTAGCATGTGGACATCCCAAACTTTTAGAGCTTTCAAGTTTTTAAAAGATTTGTGCAGCATGTCTGTGTCACGGACCGACGTCGCATAGAGAGAAGGTGGCGAGATAGACGGTTTGAAAAAGTCTTATAAGGACAAGAATACGTGGAATCGTTGCTGGTTTCATCGACACACCTGAAAGATAAAAGAAACGGGAAAAGTGAACTGTGCCCTTTCAGGAAAACATGGTAAGAATCTCTCCCTGGAAAATAAACATGTTGCTGTTCAAACAAGATTTTAGACAAGATTATGTGACTTTTTTCACTAATCTAGACTTTCTTTCATTGTAAAAAGACATTGTGGCTTTGAATGGATTTAGGCTGCATGAATTTACACAAGTGACTTTTTACTGTAAGCTTTGTTAATGATATTTTACCATGATTTTCCAAATATTCTCCGGGCTTTAGCTGTGGTTTTTGAAATGCTGTAACAGTCTTTTCAGTCTTCATAAATTTCATGTAGTTCTGAGTTAATGCATAATTTGGTTTACAATTAAAAGGAAAATCATTCCAGTTCCTCCTTCCATGTCATATTCTGTTATTTCAACATGATCATTGACAGGTCAAATAAAAGATTGAATATAGGATCATTTAAATATCCACTAATTTTGAGATTTGTTCTTCCAGGAGATGCTAAAAAAGTATCATTGGATAAAAAATAAAGATAATTATTATAATTAAGATAATTATTATAAAAAAAAATTTTAATTAATAATAAAGATAATTCTGGGGCCCCACATGGCACTAGACCCCGGCTCCTGGGGAGCTGTAACCCCCCCAAAACCCCTGCAAATTTTCCTCGGATTTCACAATTTTCATTTCACAGCCCTGATAGTTTGCTCTTATTTGTTCTGCTATTGTAGTATTAGGAAGCGTGTTGTTGATCCTTGCTGTACCCTCTGGTGGTGTTACAGCACATTTAACTTTTGTCTGTGTCAGCTTTCAAAGTAGTTTCTGGGGTCCTACGTCTTTTCTTCTTCTTGTTTTTGTGACAGTTTCATTCTGGGATCCTATGATATGGATGACGGCCCTCAACTATACATGGTCGACCCCTCCGGCATTTCCTATGTGAGTCACTGTAACGGAAGAGATTTATTGAACAGTCAAGTCTACACATCTAAGGATTTCCTGTCGTTTAGCTTCTCTGAAGCAACGTGAACATCAGCAGCACACTACCAGGAATTATTTGTAGAGTGTGATGGGAAAAGGTTTCAGTACAAATGTTCTTACAACAAAACTTGCATAACTACATTCCCCATGAGAGCCAATTGTATTGGTATTAGGTATCGTAGTATGATCAGCCTTAGGACTTAATTCTTTGCCTGTGAGGACCCAGAATATATGCTCGGTTTAAAGTTCTGTTGTGCATGACTTAGTGGCTGGATTAGAACTTTGGTGGTTTACCAAAAGCAAACTGACGTAACGCAAATAACACATAATGTTTGTGCCCACAGTACCCTTCACAAAGAGGGGATTTGACAAAAAAATAAATATAACGCAATGCTAAAATACCCTTGGCCGTATGAGCATTGTGTTCTTTCTGGTTTGCAGTTGTTTAATGATTAAAATCCAATTATCTTCTGTACAATTACATGTTCACTAAAGCCCCTCCAACAATCAGTCACTCAATCAAAAACAGTATTTACGTTTTAAGAGCTGAAGTTGTACAAATCAAGGAATATTTGTAGCTCACCCTCTGCATTTGCAGGCATTATTGAGACAAATGTAACTCCATAGAAAGTTAGCTTTGCGTTTGTGGATGTTAGCATGCACGCTAACGTCTGCAAAATGTCTTGTAAACGACTCCAGAGGTGTTATCAGGTTACATAAACAGTTTTCAGTTTTAGAAGTGTTATTTCTTGCTAGCTTTTACATAATACATGACAAAGAGGATATACGTATTTACACACAGATTGGAGTTTTGCAGCTAGCTACCAGCCTGTGATGTCACCATGCTAACATCCGTGAAATGGCTGGTAAATAAGTTCAGAGGTGTTATTAGGTTCCAAAAACAGCGTTTTCAGCTTTAGAAGAGTTTATTTCTCGATAGCTTTTACATAATATATGAGAAACATGTATACGAGGTCTGTGATGGAAAAAAGCGGTCCTTTATATTTTTTTCAAAAAATAAATGGATTTGATTCATATGTTTTTACGTCAGACAAGCTTGAACCCTCGTGCGCATGCGTGAGTTTTTTTCACGCGTGTCGGTGACGTCATTCGCCTGTGGGCAGGCCTTGAGTGAGGAGTGCTCCACCCCGCCCGTCGGAATCTTTTTGTCTGAATAGCCGCTGCGGACGGCGCGTGTTGCTTTATCAACATTTTTTCTGGACCTATGAGGGATATCCGAGTGGACACTATTCCAGAAATTAAGCTGGTTTTCGGTGAAAAGTTTAACGGCTGATGAGAGATTATGGGGTGTTTCTGTCGCTGTAAGGACTTCCCACGGAGCGGGACGTCGCGCAGCGCTTCCAGGCGCCATCGTCGGCCTGTTTCGACCTGAAAACATTCTAATTTATGGCTTAATTCACCCAGGACGTCGTGAGAGAACAGAGAAGATTCAGAACAGGCTGGCATGAGGACTTTATGCGGACATTCCACTGTTTAAGGACATTTTGTAGTGAAAGATGTGCTCGCAAATTCGCCGAGTCGTTTCTGTGACGACTCGGCGAATCTGTGTGCGCCGCGACAGGAAAAACACCTCCGTGTTGAAAACCATTTGTAAAATTCAGGCGGCTTTTGATGGCTTTCAACAAGTGAGTAACTGAGAAATTGTTTAACAGCTTGGGCATGTTCCAACTTGCCCGTTAAGGTTTCCAACGGAGGTGTTTCTCCTGTCGCGACCCCCCGCGGTTGGGTCCAGCCCGACATGCGACTCTGCCCGCACGTTCTTTCATTACAAAATGTCCGTTAACAATGGAATGTCCGAATAAACTCCTCATGCCGACTTCTTCTGAAAGTTCTCTGTTCTCTGACGACTTACTGGGTCAACAGAGCCTGAAATGTGGAAGTTTTCAACTTGAAACAGCGAGACGCTGCCGCCTCGGAGCGCAGATCGCCGTCAGGCGCTGTGGGCCATCCTTAAAGCGACACTACCAGACCAAAATCTCTCATCAGCCGTTAAAATTTTTACCGAAAACCAGCTGAATTTATCGAATGGTGTCCACTCAGTTGTGCCTTACAGTTTTTGAAAAAAATTTTTATCAAACAAAGCAGCAGTCTCTGAGCCATTCCTAAACAATGAAAAAACGACGAGAGGGTGGGCCACTCCTCACTCAAAGACTGCCCACAGGCGAATGACGTAACCGACGCGTGAAAAAACTCTTGCATGCCCACGAGGGTTCAAGCATGTCTGACGTAATCACACGTGATTCAAATCCATATGGTTTTTGAAAAAAATAATAAGGTCCGTTACTTTTATCACAGACCTCGTATTAACACACAAAAAGAAACAATTTTGGAGAAATCAGCCACTGATGTCACAGTGCAGCTCTACTCTCATTGGCTGTCACGCCTGCCACTCAAAAACAAAACTGAACAGATTAAAACAGAATGTGACTTTTTAAACTCTTAAATAGGTCAAGGTTAGCCATCTTTGAACTTGTCCAAGGACCATGTCCCTAGAATGTTTCCTGTAAATTTGAAGACTCTGGGAGTAATTGGACTGGACGTATGATGAGCTCAGATGGACGGACAGACAGGTGGAGAGATGCAAAGCCATCGCAATACCCGATGGCCATATTTGATAGCCTCTGGTAAGAAAACCAGATCTCTGGAAATGATCTGTATTTGCATTTGTTGCTTTAAAGATGCTGTAAAGTAATGAGTCACTGACACTAGCTGTTGCACCAGCATCTCAGACCAAAACTCACCTTCAGCCACACCTCCCCAGTGCATAGTGCTGTGCACAGTGAGTGGCCATCACTTACTGCTGTGTGTTCATGCGTGTAGGGAGAGCAACAGTTTTACAGAGTGGGACTTGCTTGCGCTGGACATGCGTGCATGGACAGTGTGGCTATGAAAACAAACTGAAAACCTGGGATTAGAACATACAGTGCAGATACTGGCAGTTCAGTTCAAGTTTAAAATGCTGTTCATAGCACCTTAAAAAAAAAGAAAAAAAGGGAGCTGCTGACAATCCATGTTCATATTGTAATGAGCCCAGAGTGATCAACGTTCCAGATGCAGATACTTCTGTTTTTAGAAGGGTATTTTTAAAAATAGATTAAAAAGCTTCCTTTTTTATTGTGGGTTAGCAAGGAGGAAGCACAGAACGTGAACCATTTAAAAACTGCAGCACGTTAAGGTTAAAGGTTTAAAAGTAAATTGTTTAACTGATTGTTGCACATAGACATTTTGGTGTTTAACGGTTTTGTTGTTTTCAGGGTTATTGGGGTTGTGCTATTGGAAAAGCAAAACAGGCAGCCAAAACAGAAATTGAAAAACTACAGGTGAGTTTTAATGTGGAACGGTGTCTGAACATCTGCTTATGCCATCTGTGTTTTGATTTGGTGATTTCATCCTGTTATAAACATCTTTTGTTTTTTTAGATGAAGGACATGACGTGCAGAGAGCTGGTGAAAGAGGTGGCCAAAATGTGAGTGAACAAAATGTTGCAGGTGTCGCCGACCAAACGGTCCCCCCGCCTTCACTGCACATGCGTCATTTTTAGTGTCAGCAGCGATTACCGATTATCACCTTGTTTCTGCTTAAAACTGCACTCCAGTCATCATGTATCTCAGCGACAGATATCCAGAGCTTTTGTACGACAATTATTTCCTCATGAATTCAGCATTTTTTCATAATAAAAGACGGGGGGAGCGATCAGAGCGCAACAGCAGCATGTCTGTCTGACTCTCTATAACCAAAGCAATCAAAGGGAAGAATGCGATTATTAACCATCAGATGACAAAGTAAAACCTCTTAAATCATTCTAAAGTCAGTTTTAAGCAGAAGCGAGGCGATAATCGGTGAATCGTGACTGACACTCCGAAATGACATTGGTGCAGCAGGACGTAAGAGTCAGACATGCTGCTGCCGCACTCTTATCACTCCACTGTCTTTTATTATGAAATAATGCTCCCCCCAAATCCATCTCAAGCCTGATTCATAGTTAGCTTGAAATGTGATTCAAATTGTATTTTTGCACATCCTTTTTTGCTTGATGGCTCAGCTCAGATTCCATTTGTGATTTGCTATGCCTGTGGCTTTTTACCAAGTGGCAACCTGAGCCTGCTATAAATGAGGCTTTAGGCTGGCTTCAAAACGGAGCACTTTCCCATAGGACTCCATGTTAAAATGTCCAACTTTAGAGCAGAAATAAACATGTTTACAGCCTGGTACAAAAGCAGTTTTGGTCTCTTTCAACAGTTAATTCCTCCATGAAACTGCACATGGGTGAATTTTTTTCTTATGTCTTAATGTAAGATGTTTTAAGCCATAAAGTTTTGTATAATTTGGGGTGTGGTCACTTTGAGTGACAGCTGGTGAATGGCGTGTCCCTGTGTCTCAACTTTAGCTCATTGTTTGCTAGATGCAGCTGGTTGGGGAGACTGTGTCTGCTTGTTTGTTCTGTGACAAACACCTGGAATAATCTGGCTTGTTGTGCGGTGAAACGTCCTAACGGATCAGGCGTCTTTGTTGCAGTTGACACACTGAGTGAAACTCTTGTCAGATTTTATGTTATGTGCTAAGAGTGTTAGCACTTTTAGCAGCTGTCAGTAGCTTCACCCCTTAGATCCGCTTAATGCATGATTACTTAGAAAATATGCGGCTCATAAATTTTAATGTTCTCAACAAAACAAACCCTTTGGAAAACCACCGCACAGTCCCCAAAATATGATTTAATAAACACCTGAACCCAGGTTAGGTGGTTCGGACTTGTTAAGGGGGCGTGTTCAGGCGTCTTCGTCACATATAGAGCCACACACGCTCCACCCCTTTATGCATTAATGAGTTCATTGTGTAGCTGCTGTGAACATGGCACCGTACAAACCTAGCCTAGACACAACCTTCATTTTGGCTCTTCCAGGTCTCTCTAGAAAACCAATACAGTCTATGCTTTTTACACCAATTAAAGCTAATGGAGAGCTGTGCATGGTTATAGCTGGTGGCTCTCTTGTCAGGGCGAGAAAAACCTCTCTCTCTCACTCACTCACTCACTCTCTCTCACACACACACACACACACACACACACACACACACACACACACACACACACACACACACACACACACACACACACACTAGGGATCCCCTGACATGGCTTTTTTAGGGCCAGTACTAATTACTGCTAATATAGGAGACTAATAACTGTTTTCTGTAATGGATACCTGGAATAAAAAAAAGAAAAAAAGTCTTAAAAATGTGTAAAATTTTAGAATAACACAAGCTCATGCCTTACAGGAAAGGTTTAGTTCACAGAACCTTTCAACAAAAACCTTCACACAGAAACTGCAGGGAGTTGTAAGCAACTTTATTATGAAGTTGAACCAATGAAAAAACAGATAAATGAATACAGCTGACAAAGTTCCAGTCAGCACACTGCTACCTTCTTCTATGCTAGTCTGTAGGACAGTAGCCTTCAGCGTTGATGAGCTAAACGTTTGAGGCTTGCTGTGGTTGGGGCATTTGCTAAAGTCCAGAAAGCAGTGATTCATTTTTCAAAAGGGTAGGGTGGGTAATGGGCCATTTTCTCCATATTATGATGGATGTGACTTTTACAGTTTGGACTTTTTTGTGTGCATGAACATTTGTTTTAATGGCTGTTTTTGCTTATCAAACTGTCACTCAACAGCACACCTTATGTTGTTTTATAACATAATCTTAAAAATATAAATACGCCAGCTTTGATTATAACCCATATTGTGTGAGTCAGAGCTCTGTAGCTGCAGATTTTGGAAGTTCATACATGGGTAGCAGTCACGTGACTGTTTACCTGTGTGAGATTCTTTACTATAGCAACCAATGTGGATTAGACTGCAGATGAGGCCTGCACCATGGTCACAGAACTCTGATATTGTCACTTGCTATGTTTAATGTGGACAGTCAGTCAGTGAGATTAGATTTGAACAAGAAATGCTTTAAATCCAATTTGAACTGGCAATCTGAACAAAGCTCATCTTCACATAGAGCGTAGGTGTGAAATTGATTCCAGAAAGGGCCAAGAGGGTGCAGGGCCCAGTTTGATAAAGCAGTCTGATTTTTTTTTTTTCTTAGTCTACTAAACTTGCTTCATTGACTAAGCAAGTTAACCATCATTAAGCAACCACCAGCATTAACCATCTAATTTCTGTTTCACATCAATGGCTTAACTTATAGATTAACCGTCTTACATTAGTCATCGAATTTCACGGGCATAGCAGCCTCACGAGTGCTGTTGCCTCCAATGCGCGAGAGTTTTGTTTACTTCTGGATTGGTCGTTCTCATGAACTATCCAGCTTTTGAATTGTTAACTGGCTTTATAACATTTACAGACACATTCAAACTGCAGAATGTGCTTTGCTCTTAGCCTAGCAGTTCTTCTATATACTACAGCACTTCTGACAAGCCTTTTTGTGCACACAACGCTGCATAGCTAACAGCGACGCCTGGTGCCTAATGTGAGAATTGTCACAAGCATCACATGACAGTCGTCTGCTTCAACTGTGGCCAAAGAGGAAGAAGCTCTCCTTTTGGAGAGTGTTCCATCAAGTTGTGGTACAAGATAGCTGTCATTTTTGAGGTAAGACACTGAAGTTTTGACTAAAATTAGATTAGCATCCTCTGTATCAGGCTAAAAACTTTAGTCGGGTAACGCAAAACTTTAGCCGACTAAGCGCTTTGTGCTAAGACTAACGTAGAAAAATTAGTCAACTGAGTTTATTCGATTTAAAGAAGCTTCGACTGCTTTATAAAATTGGGCTCAGGTTTTCTTTCTAACTGCCAACTCCACCAGGTGGTTTCACTGATTAACATCACTTTGAGCCAGAGGTCTCAAACTGGTTCCAGAAAGGGCCGAGAGGGTGCAGGCTTTCTCTGCAACCACCCACTCCAGCAGGTGATTTCACCTGCTCAAAGTGATGTTAATCAGTGAAACCACCTGCTGGAGTGGGTGGTTACAAAGAAAACCTGCACCCTCTCGGCCCTTTCTGGAACCGGTTTGAGACCTCTGCTTTGAGCAGATGGGATGAGTTCATCTATGAAATCACTGGGTAGAGTTGGTGGTTTCAAAGAAATCCTGCACCCTCTTGGCCCTTTCTGGAATCAGTTTGACGCCTATGACATAGAGGATCATGTTACATGAGCAGGAGACTGATTCAGCATTAATCCTCTTTGTGTGTCATTATTTTGGTTATATCTCACTCTCATCCACTGAAGAACCTGTGTAGAAAAGTTCAACACAAGCACAGAAGACACTTTTTATATGCATGTCATAAGACAAACATGGCAACACTCTCCGTCAAGCCATTATTATCTGTGAATTTGACCATTGACTCATCTTCTCAGATGTAGTAAAGTGTTTTTTTTAAGTTACTATTGATTTAAATAAAATGAGGACAGTATGGTGGAGGAAATCTTATGTGAACAGAATTTGTCTTTATATCTTTTTTGTTTTGTGAGGGGGAGCTTGCTTTATTCATCTATCTCTGATGTGTGTCCTGTGGTGTTTTCCAGAATTTACATTGTCCATGATGAGGTGAAAGACAAAGCCTTTGAGCTGGAACTCAGTTGGGTGGGAGAAGGTGAGAACTCTGTTTTTCTATAAAGCTAGGATTGTTTGCCCTCATGTTTCAAGTAGCTCATTTCAAGTTTAAATTTTTCCAACTTTGAAAAAGCATAGAACTCTCAAAACTGAAATTGTTACATATAAATACTGGTAAGTCAAAGCTCTGCTAGCAAAAATAAATAAATAAATAAATAAAATGATGCATTTCTGACATTCATAAATGCCCTTTGAATTTTGGGTTTCACCAGTTGGATTTGTACCAGAAGGCCTGAAATGCTCACATCACTCACTAACGTGGCAACAGAAGTTGCTCAAATGTGTGACAAGTTCTTGGCTGTTTATTTATTTGATAAGTTAACATTTGACAATAATAAGCTCAACTTACTTGCGTCCCTGCACTTATGGGCAACTTGTTTAACATTAAGGTGGATAAAAATGTTCTGCACTACATTCCTCTTTAATAGTTATCTTATTATTAGGACTGTTTACATCAGGGCAGCCCAACCTTTTTTGAACTAAGATGTACTTTTAAAGTTGAAAGTGTATTGAGATCTGCCAAGCCATATCGAAAGCCATAGTGTCACCACAGTATATTGTGTACCGATATAATAACACAATTTTCTGGCACAAGGATAAAGTTTTAACAATAATAATGCATCATTTAAGTAAAATGTGCATGGTGCAAAGAATAAGCAGAAGTAGACCTAGGACTGGCCCGTACCAGCAAATGACATCGTCACCTAATTTGCATAATTGGCTTTTTTTTCCTTAATTTGCACTGTGGATGTATCTTTCATTCGTTTAAATTTTACAAATACAGATGAACTTTCTTCTGTTGATTCTTGGACTTTGAACCGACAAAAGTGACCCAAAAGAGACACTCTCGCGGAGTTGTCCCCCCCCCCCCGCGTTTGTTTTAACTTACTGCTGGCTGTCTGCCTCCTTTTCTGTGCGAGTGGAGGAGGCGGGCAGTCTCCTGTGAGCTTTGGGATGGCAACACCTGCTGCTCAAAGTCTCTAATAACACCAAGAAAAGTCACTAGATTTCTCGCTAATCACTTAAAAAAAAAAAAATGGTCGCTGCAAGGGTCTGAATAGTTACAAAATTTAGCAACAGTCCCTCTTCTTCTATGGTGTTACTTCTTCTTTGGCTTTTAACGGCAGCTGACATCCTTATTGGTGTATTGCTGCCACCTTCTGCATCTGTCTCTTATAGCAGCACTTAATCCTCTCAAGGAGTCCAGATTTTCTTTAATCTTTCATGCGATCGACTGGAACTCAGCCCCCAATCGACCAGTCGATTGCGAACGACGAGTTGGGCAAGCCAGATTTATAATTTCAGTGTTCCTCTTTGAAAGGATGGATCCGCGGGCAAACATGCACGAACACACGTACACAAAACACCAAACTCAAATGTGCACTTTAAAATCATGTCCAAAAATGGTCTCAAAAAACACAGTTGGATAAAAAACAAATTACAGGAAAACTCGCATATAATGATTTCTTTTGGACCAGCGAATTTTGTCCGTTATCGAAATCTGCTATATGTATGAAATGGACAAAATACACTATATATATATATATATATATATATATATATATATATATATATATATATATATATATATATATATATATATATATATATATATATATATATATATATATATATATATATATATATATATATATATATATATATATAACGGACAAAATCATTATATGTATGTAACGGATTAGTGACAGTCGGGAGACGCTGAACGATCTACGGAGAATCCCCAGCTCCAATTAGACTTGTGTATTTCCTCGATGCCTGACCCTGAATGGGGGCCCGTCTCATTTAATGACAGGGTCAAAACTTTATCTGAAAAAAACAAAACAAAAACAAATGCCTGCCTTAAATAAGCTCCAGACATGATGTGCATTAAAAGAATTACATTTGGTCGAGTCACTCTTTCATCTAAGTCCACTGCAGAGTGGTCTAAAGCCTGATTTATGCTTCTACAGTTTCGTAACTCCATGGTCATGCGATGACGTTGACGTGTGCATGACCATTTTAAAGTTCTCTGTTGCATGTTTATGCAATTTGCCACAGGAACAAAATTGTCCCTCCATGAGCTCCACTTCTTTATACAATCATAAACTTTCAAATGAATGGTACATACAATTTCCCTCCATGAATTGTGAGTCCTTTGAGTTTCTCTTTCTGTCTCGTTGTAAAGTTGGCCATGTTTGCGGACTTTTCTGCCAAGCATATGTAATCCATTATCGAAACTGGTGGGTGCACTGCAAAAACTTTTAAAATATGATGGGAGAGGAAGGAGTGAAAACAAAAAAGTGACAAATCACAGCCCTTGTGGTCTCCCGTTTTGACTGGGCTACGGAGAAGGTTCACAGCGATGCAGAGGGCTCTGATCAAAAGCAGTTTGGTTCGCCACACCCAGGGATATGTGTGAAACTTAACACCATATTACAGTGCCGACAGCAAACAGCATTTTGTTAATAATCACCGGCCTTGAATTACGACACGTGACGGGTTTTAATGGGAATACATTGTGATTGGCGGAATGTTTTGTCCGATGCAAAAAAAATCCGTTATACAAAATCCGGTATATACTGCATTTATTACGTAGAACACCATATAAAAACATTGTGACTTTTGCTTTTGTTTGGTGAGTGCGAGTTTGGTTCGCCACACCCAGGGATATGTGTGAAACTTAACACCATATTACAGTGCCGACAGCAAACAGCATTTTGTTAATAATCACCGGCCTTGAATTACGACACGTAATTTTGCTTTTGTTTGGTGAGTGCGAGTAACTGGTTTCTATGATGACTTTTAGGTGAGTTTTACTGTATATGGAAAGCAGTGGCTGAAAATGCTCTCAGGTGGAAATATCGAAATGTGTGAGACACACACACAATAACATGCAGTGTGTTTCAAATGTGAGGTGTGACAGACTGAGCATAACGCACCCAGAATCCGATTTGAGCAATCGGACCAAAATGTATTTTTACTGTCAGTCTGTACAAAACACTGGAGAGCAGTGACATTGATCCACCTTCTGTTCATAACAGCCCAACTGTCACAGGTGGAATCAAAGTGACTGTTACATAATGGGCTGTTACAATGAAATGCACTGGCGAAAACCCTGCAACTAGTCAGACACAAGCTTCTTCTAGTCTTAGTCTACTATTATGGCTAGTTGTCCAGAAAAGGAACCAAACAGCAAAGTTGGGTTCAGACCCAAGATTGTTTTGATGTAAGCTCACTGACACCACATCCACACAATGTCCAAAAAGTTAAGAAGCACAACATAAACACAACTGTGAATATTGGCACTGTCAAACTTGGATCACTTAAAAAATGGCTGATTTATTTATCTCAGCAGATCAAACTGTTGACTGCCCAAAACTCAGCAGGGAGGGATGATGATGGTCAGAAAGGTTTCGCTCACTGGTCTGATCTCCTGTGATGCTGCATCCTCTTGGCTGTCTGACCAATTCCCTGAGCTGAAAATACTTTAGTTCTTTAACCCTGAAGGAGGAAAAAGTTATGCAGCTCATCAGTTCAAACAGTACATCAGAGGGCAGTACAGAGGTCACGTGCCAACCGTGTTTCACCCTTCAGCATTTAAAATGCATCCATTAAATACAACAAAGCAATTGATGGACACCTCTACTGGTTTCCTTCTGATACTTTTACTGCTATGGTAACACATCTAACTGGCTTCCTCTCTGTCTTCTCCCTTAAGTCACAAATGGACACCATGAGTTGGTTCCGACAGACGTCAGGGAGGAAGCTGAGAAATATGCCAAGGTAAGCTATATATATATATATATATATATATATATATATATATATATATATATATATATACACACACACACCACTTCCTGTCAGACAGTCTGAGTGCGTCCCTGCTGGGGTGGGTCTGCTTTTTGGCTTTCAGCTAAAAACTGAGTCTGAACAGTCCAGATTGAAGCCTTGATTGTACTTCAAAACGGCCACTGACACACACAGTAGCACACACCAGTGTTGGAGCGTTGCTTATCCCATTGTGAATGTCTCAAAACAAGATGGATTTCAGTGAGGTTTTGTGAGATGATCCTTGTGTGAGGAAACGGTTGAAATAGTTTTAGTGGCCATTCATGTCCCTCTCCCAAAATTTCCCTTTTAGCTTGTTTTTTCACATTGTTGTGCATGTTGCTGAATCATATAGAGATGTTTTTGTGTGATAAACTGTTGGATCAGCACACCTGCCAACCTGTATGCATTTAGCTTACCAGTCATGCATTATGACATCAAAGTACACAGTCAGAGCGAGCGTCGTTTTCTATCACCACAATGTCAAGCCATGTGGAGAGCTCTGCACACTGCTGCAGAGACTGCTGGCAGTGGCAGCTAACCGCTGTGGATCGGCTGTTTATATCCTTTCTGGACCTTTTATTACAAATATCTGAGATACTGGGGCTTGCTGTGCAATTAGGTGCACAAAGGGGCCATCTAAAAAGTCTGTGCTGGTCTGCCCATTAAGTGAAATTTCTCCATGTAATGTGGAGTTGCGTCAGGAAGGGCATCCGGTGTAAAATTTGTGCCAATTCAACATGCAGATCTTGGATTTACTGTGGTGACCCTGAGTGCAAACAAAGGAGCAGCCGAAGGGACTTACTTACTTATGTTAGCATCATTAGCATATATTGGCAGCTTGTTGATGTTTGCTCATTGTCACCCTACAGTGGAAAATCCACACACAGCCTCATTAAAACCATTGCCCAGTCTGCAAAAAATCTGAGTTAAACTCTTCAACCAAGCTTGGCCTGTTAGCTTCAGTTTGTTTGGCTAAGGAAAGCCAAGTCTGACACATCTGAGGCTAATAATCCTCAGAATGCAAGTGCAGCTAATGGCTAAGCTCTTTGTTAATGTCGGCTAAGTTTAAAAAAAAAAAAAAAAAAGGAAAAAGTGGAAGTGGCATAGCCTGCTTTTTTTTTGTTTTGTTTTTTTAGTGAAACAATATTTTTCAAATGAAAGGGGAGAAAAAACTTGTTTCTTTTAATTTTTTGCCATTTTTAGTCTATTTATTTATTCATGGAAGCTTTTAGAAAGTAAAAATTTTATAGCTACCCTCAGCAGGTACAGTGCCTATGGAAAAAGTATTCACCCCTTCAGTTCTTACACACATTAATTTCTTTGCAATTTCAGGGAGAAAAAAAAATACAATTCAAGCTTCTCTATATAAAAATTTCTAAGATCATCCTCTTCAAACAAACTGAAAACGAATCTCTTTACAACATGATGTAAATTAAATAAAAAATATCGAAGCCAAAATGATTGGTTGCATAAGTAATGCACCCTTCTGTATAACAAAAATACCATATTTACTCGAATAGAAGCCCCCCTTTATTTTTTCCATCACATTGTATGTTGTGAAATTGTGAATTGCTGAGACAACAGAGTAAAATAAAATCTCAAGTCTGTTCTGTCTCCATGTTGCTTATGCATATATTTAGACCCTTATGCATATTTCAGACCCTTCCCTGTCATGCTAAAGCAGGGGTAGGCAACCTGTTCCAGAAAGAGCCATGAGGGTGCAGGTTTTCTTTGCAGCCACTGACTCCACCGGGTGATTTTACTGATTAATATCACTGAGCAGATGGAATCAGTTAATCAGTACCCCTGCGCTAAAGCCTGCTGACCCCCCCCCAAGGCAGCGGTTTTGCTGTTTCGGCCAGGGTTGCAAACTTATCTTTGTTCCTACACCACTCCCAGATGTGTTTCCTATTGACTAGGAAAATTGGAGCAGCATAGTGTCTCCCCTTCTCTTACGCTTCTTTCACAACTTTTAGCTTGAATGCTGCAGAGTAAAACTGTAGCGCTGAACCATTTTTTTGTAATGTAGCAGTTCCTGCATGCAGAAAAACATTCGTTTAGAATCTGCGCTGCTTTTCTTGCATGCAGTACGTACATACCCTAAGACTGTACTGTGTACAGCATGCATACGATAGTCAGTAAACACCCCTTGGGGCATTTATTAGAGTAAATACAGTAATCACTTTTAGAGGCAGTTTTCTTTGAGACAAATCAGGGGATTAACACATGAACATTTCCAAGTCACTGAATTTGTCTAGGACTTAAGATACAAACAGTATAATACTTTATGGTCAGTCTGGCTGGAGGAGGCAGTTCTCAAAAACTGAATGAATGTGCAAGAGAGAGACTAGTGAAGGGAGCCACCAAGACACAGGAGCACCTCTGAGGTGACAAGTTTGGTCTGTTGCCTCACCAGTTCTACAGCTTCATGGGAAAGTGGCACAGAGAAGGACTTAACAAAGAAACAGATCTGTGTGTGTGTGTTGTAGCATAGTAGATGTAGATGGTAAAAGTATAGTTGTAGCAAAGTAAAAGTAGAATTAAACCTTAACCACTATAAAAGACACATGACTGTCAGTACTTACCCTCTGTGTGGGGCCTGAGCCAGTCAAAGTGTTGTACTGTATATATGTGAGCGAAAGGTGCATTTTGTTCATTTATATTTTTGAATGTTCAGTCTGCTGCGGAGCCTTGTTCTGGTCACAGTCAGAGCAGAAAATCCGGCCTCACACACAAATAATGTAATTCTGGCGAGTTTTAAGTATTAATTTTCTTTTAATCCAGGATGAGACCGAGTGGGATGTAAATAAAGTCTTTGTTCTTCCATTATTTCTTTCTTTTTTTTTTAACTCCAGTAGTTTGTCCTCTTGTGCTGGTGTGAGAGATGATTGGAATGGTTGTTCGGAAATAAAATGTTTTTGTACGACCATCTACTCCTTCCCACTGATCTGACTGAACTTTTCACTGCCAGTGGGCATTTTTTTTCCTCTGCAGCTCCACTAAAAATGTTAGTCTTTTGGTTCTTCTTTTTCTCATTCATTTTTGCTCTCGATAGCCAGTGAACATTATCTCTGCTAAAAGTGACTGACAACCTCACGCACTTTTGACCACAGAGATGAAAAAGCACTTGTGTGGCAGTCAAGCTCCTTTTTGTGATATTTTTGTCTGCCATCTTGGGAGGGGTTGTTACCATTTTGTGATTGAATGCTAAACTGACAGTAACACCAAGAATCACAGTACAAGTAAACATCCATTAAATAAATTTATTGCACAAACCAAAACGTGTGATCTGCTAACTATGGCATTGTGGAACGTTATTCAGACCCTGGCTACTCCTGACTGGCTGCAGTAATTTTGTCCACTGTAGGTGTTTATATATTTCTATGCCTTTGACCTAGATGTGATGACACCAAATAATATTTCACAATAAATTGGGATATAATTTTGCCACATCACCCACTACTGTGACAAGCACAGGTGTAGCATGTGCAGAAAGTTGTAGTATGTAGCAAGATGTTCCATGTGTTTTACAGTTGTATGCAAAAGTTTGGGCACCCCTGATGATTTCCATTATAAATCATTGGTTGTTTGTATCACCAATTTCAGTAAGATATATCATATACAAGCCCTGGCAAAAATTATGGAATCACCGGCCTCGGAGGATGTTCATTCAGTTGTTTAATTTTGTAGAAAAAAAAAACAGATCACAGACATGACAGTAGCTTGTAGCTTGAAAAAGACAACGTATCAAGATGAAACTTGATACCCAAGGTCACCTCGCTCATTGAGACTTCAGATAAGTTCAAAGCTGGGTATGTTTAAGTTCTGATTATTCCCATCAGAAGGACAAAGACTTTGTCCATCACCATAAACCTTGTGCACAAGGTCGTCTCACAAAGATTGCGGTCAGTCAAGCTTGATGTTGGGTGCGTTTGAATTTGTGAAACGTAGTGTATGAAATGAGTCCACAAGGAACTGGTGGAGTCCCTACTGTAGATGATCTCTTCCTCAGGCCTTGCACAGGTTTGAGGTCGAGTTTGGCAGTGCAGTTTAGAGAAACTTAGCGCTGCATTTGCATTTAATTTTGGGTTTATATTTTGAGAAATAGTTCTTGTATAGATAGATGAACATAAAAGTCAGGCCCACGAACACCTGTTCAAATTAAGTTCAGACAGCTGTAGCCGAAGATTTCTCTTGGAGCTGTGTGGTCACTCTAGTTTGTTTACATATACAACCCCTGGCAAAAATTATGGAATCACCGGCCTCGGAGGATGTTCATTCAGTTGTTTAATTTTGTAGAAAAAAAGCAGATCACAGACATGACACAAAACTAAAGTCATTTCAAATGGCAACTTTCTGGCTTTAAGAAACACTATAAGAAATCAGGAAAAAAAAATTGTGGCAGTCAGTAACGGTTACTTTTTTAGACCAAGCAGAGGGAAAAAAATATGGAATCACTCAATTCTGAGGAAAAAATTATGGAATCATGAAAAACAAAAGAACACTCCAACACATCACTAGTATTTTATTGCACCACCTCTGGCTTTTATAACAGCTTGCAGTCTCTGAGGCATGGACTTAATGAGTGACAAACAGTACTCATCATCAATCTGGCTCCAAATTTCTCTGATTGCTGTTGCCAGATCAGCTTTGCAGGTTGGAGCCTTGTCATGGACCATTTTCTTCAACTTCCACCAAAGATTTTCAATTGGATTAAGATCCGGACTATTTGCAGGCCATGACATTGACTCTATGTGTCTTTTTGCAAGGAATGTTTTCACAGTTTTTGCTCTATGGCAAGATGCATTATCATCTTGAAAAAATGATTTCATCATCCCCAAACATGCTTTCAGTTGATGGGATAAGAAAAGTGTCCAAAATATCAATGTAAACTTGTGCATTTATTGATGATGTAATGACAGCCATCTCCCCAGTGCCTTTACCTGACATGCAGCCCCATATCATCAATGACTGTGGAAATTTACATGTTCTCTTCAGGCAGTCATCTTTATAAATCACATTGGAACGGCACCAAACAAAAGTTCCAGCATCATCACCTTACCCAATGCAGATTCGAGATTCATCACTGAATATGACTTTCATCCAGTCATCCACAGTCCACGATTGCTTTTCCTTAGCCCGTTGTATCCTTGTTTTTTTCTGTTTAGGTGTTAATGATGGCTTTCTTTTAGCTTTTCTGTATGTAAATCCCATTTCCTTTAGGCAGTTTCTTACAGTTCGGTCACAGACGTTGACTCCAGTTTCCTCCCATTTGTTCCTCATTTGTTTTGTTGTGCATTTTCGATTTTTGAGACATATTGCTTTAAATTTTCTGTCTTGATGCTTTGATGTCTTCCTTGGTCTACCAGTATGTTTGCCTTTAACAACCTTCCCATGTTGTTTGCATTTGGTCCAGAGTTTAGACACAGCTGACTGTGAACAACCAACATCTTTTGCAACATTGCGTGATGATTTACCCTCTTTTAAGAGTTTGATAATCCTCTCCTTTGTTTCAATTGACATCTCTCGTGTTGGAGCCATGATTCATGTCAGTCCACTTGGTGCAACAGCTCTCCAAGGTGTGATCACTCCTTTTTAGATGCAGACTAACAAGCAGATCTGATTTGATGCAGGTGTTAGTTTTGGGGATGAAAATTTACAGGGTGATTCCATAATTTATTCCTCAGAATTGAGTGAGTCCATATTTTTTTTTTCCCTCTGCTTGGTCTAAAAAAGTAACCGTTACTGACTGCCACAATTTTTTTTTCTTGATTTCTTATAGTGTTTCTTAAAGCCAGAAAGTTGCCATTTGAAATTACTTTAGTTTTGTGTCATGTCTGTGATCTGCTTTTTTTCTACAAAATTAAACAACTGAATGAACATCCTCCGAGGCCGGTGATTCCATAATTTTTGCCAGGGGTTGTAGCAGACAAACATGGTGATATTTGAGAAGTGAAATGAAGTTTATATGATTTACAGAAAGTGTGCAATAATTCTTTAAACAAAATTAGGCAGGTGCATAAATTTGGGCAACCCAACAGAAGAAATACATCAGTATTTAGTAGATGCTCTTTTTGCAGAAATAACAGCCTCTAAACACTTCCCGTAGCTTCCAATGAGAGTCTGGATTCTGGTTGAAGGTATTTTGGACCATTCTTCTTTACAAAACATCTCAGGTTTGTTGGTTTCTGAGCATGGACAGCCTGCTTAAAATCACACCACAGATTTTCAATAATATTCAGGTCTGGGGACTGAGATGGCCATTCCAGAACGTTGTACTTGTTCTTCTGCATGAATGCCTTAGTAGATTTTGAGCAGTGTTTAGGGTCGTTGTCTTGTTGAAAGATACAGCCCCGGCGCAACTTTTACTTTTTCACTGATTCATGAACTTTGTTCTCAAGAATCTGCTGATATTGACTGGAATCCATGTGACCCTCAACTTTAAGGTGAATAAACATCAAAAGATGCTACGCTACAAACAACTACAGACTACATAGGCTGGATCCTTATTCCCGTTCCTCGCCTCACCTCTTCTGTTGGAAAACCCTTCTGCATCATCAGCAGGTATCTCAGGGTCACAGGTGTTTCGCCCCTTAACCTGTACACCTCGCCTGAGTGGGGCTGCGGAGGCTGACTAGCCTTCGCCTGCAGAAGGGTTCCAACTTTGGGCCCTCATCAGCCACAGCCACCTTGAGCTTGACTGCGCCATGCTGGCTATTTCCCTGATGGCTTGCTTCAACTGTTTCGACTCCAGACCCACTCTCTGGAGGAAGTAGCGCACCGATTTTGCTGGAAATCCATGGCAGCCTACTTCAATTGGGAAAAAAGTTGTATGCCACCCCTTTAACGCTGCTTCGTCCACTAAGTCCTGATACTTGGTCTTTTTTAGATGGTGGGACGTGGCTAGCCTCTCCTCCCAAGGCACAGTCAGCTCTGCTACGATAATGGTTTTTGCTCTCCTGGACAGGAGGACCATATCTGGTCGAAGGGTAGTTACCACCACGTCCTGAGGGAAGACAAGTTTCGTCTTCACGTCCACGCTTAACTCCCAATCGGAAGCCTTCTGCAGGATGCAAGATAGGTTTTTGGCTGCTGTTCTGCTCTTAGGGACCTTGCTGCCCTCTCTTAGGAATTTTACGCCAATGGATGGCGGACTATGGTTGTTGTTCGTCTTAATCCTCTGATTTTCCACCCACTTGGCGATCTCCATGAGAACCCTGTCATGTCTCCACCTGTAGCGTCCTTCCGCTAATGCTTTAGGATAACCAGTCAAAATGTGGTTCAAAGTACAGTAGGCCGCCCCACATTGCTTGCAAGAGGGGTCCTCCTCTGCACCCCAGATCTTTAGGTTGCTTGGGGTTGGCAGCAGATCAGACACTGCTCGTAGGAGGAAAGACAGCTTCCCCTGGTCAGTTTGCCATATCTCCTTCCAGGACAGTTGACGCTCCAGTGCCTGGTCCCACTGGGTCCACCGGCCTTGGGAGGCTAGCCCTACTGCCTTCACCTGGCAATCCTCCTCTGCTGCCTGCCGGACCCTCTGCACCACCAGTCCTCTTTTGGCTTTCGCATTAACTTTACTCCATCTCTTGCCATCATAGTTCCCAAGACCCAAACGGCCTTGACATACCACACCGACAATCTCCTGATGTCTCAAGTGTGCTTCTGCCTCAGTAACTGCCTGCTGAGGCCTCCACTTTCTGCCACACTTGTTCTTACTTGCATACCTCACTTTCCCATCGTCAGATGAGCGGAGTGTGCTGACTGCTCTCACCTTGCCGGGATGGAGGGACACCCAGCCATCTCCGCAGGACCTTGCTGCAGAGCCTTTCCATCCCCTCTACTTGGGACATGGGGAAGTCATAGAGCGAAAAGGGCCACTGTAGTCGTGGTATGATCCCATATTGGAAGCACCACACCTTAAACCTCCCAGGCAGTTGGCTATTGTCAACCGCCTTCAGCCATGTGCACAGCTGAACTTTGGTGCTAATGAGGTTATCGCCATCCTTAAGGGAACTGTCATAGGCCTTTCCAAGGCACCTGATTCCCTGCTCGTTAATCCTTGGGATATCCACACCTTGAATGCTAAAGGTATTTCCTTTCGGCTTCCCTTTCAGGATAGTAAGGCTCCTTGACTTCTCAGGCTTAAACCGCGGCCGGGCCCATGTTGCCATCCTTTCCTGTGCACTTAGGATCCACTGTGTTCCTTGGATTGATGGAGTCATGACCGTAACGTCGTCCATAAAGGCCCGGCAGGCAGGGTGTCTTATGCCATCATCTGCTTTCGGGCCCCTACACTGTGCCCCTCCAACCTCAAGCAATAGATTCATTGCAGCTATGAAGAGGGCCACTGAAATTGTGCATCCTGCCATTATGCCTTTCTCAAGCCTTTGCCATGAGGTGGTGAAATCATTCGTAGAGAACCTCATCCTTAGCGCGTCCAGATGTGACATGGTAAGCTCAACTACCTCTGCCGGTACACGGTAGTGGTCCAATGCCTTCTGGATTAACTGATGTGGAATGCTTGGGTAGGCTTTGGCAAGGTCCAGCCATACAATGGAGAGGGTTTTGTTATTACTCTTGGCCTCCTTAATAAGCTGGCTGATCGCTGCTGTATGTTCCAAGCAGCCGGAGTAACTTGGAACCCCACCTTTTTGAACACTTGGGTCGATAAACTCGTTGGCAAGCAGGTATGCTGTTAGCCTTTTGGCAATGATGGACCAAAATATCTTCCCCTCTACATCCAGCAGAGAAATCTCCCGGAACTGATCGAGCCTCTCCGAATTTAACTCTTTGGGCACGAAGCATACCTCAGCAAGTGTCCAGAGCCCAGGTTCCTGCTTTTTCTTCCACAGTGTCCTTAAGAGCTTTGCTAACCTCTTCAGAAGCTTTGGGCAGTTTTTATAGATGGTACCTGATGGCCCTGGTGCTGATCCTGCTCGTGCTTTTTCAACTACCGCTCTTACTTCATCCAAGGTGAAGTCTGCCATGTTGAAAGGGGTATGTGGCGAAAGTGCTGGCTGTGGGAAAGGGCATTCCCCCAGGGGGATGTCTCTAAGGGGGTCGCCATGTGCAGCTGTCGTAGAATCTTCTACCTCTGCCTTCGAGCATTTCAGTGTCCCGCTCTTTTGTTTTCCTAGGAGCTCCGCTGTAAATTGGAAGGGGTTATTTACAAAGGCTTTTCTCTTTCTGCGCTTCTCCCTCTGCTTCTCGCGTAATATCTCCACTCTGTGGAGATGGACCAGGTTTTTCCGGACCTGTGCCCTGACATCATTCAGGGCTGTCCTCTCCACTATGTTTGCTTCCCGCCATCTTTTCCTAAGTTTCTTCAACTCTCCTCGCAACTCTCTAATCTGTCTCTGCCTTCTGCTAGGGCGTCATAGTGGTCTAAGAACCTTCTCTTCCTTCACGCCAAAAATGTCGTGGCATGCCTGGTACACCACTTGGACCATGGTCTCGATTTTCCTGGCTGCCTCTCCTTTCAAGATATTATCGAGGGTGGTATTCAAGTCTTGATCCAGTTGTTGCCATCTGTGGTCTGCTGCTGATGGTAAGTTCAAACGTGGTTTCCTCAAAAAGTCTTTAGGACTTTTGGATTGGCTGCCTCTTCCAGTGCTTCGAGCAGTTAGAGCGGAGAGGTCCGGGGCACTGTGGTTTGCCTCCTGGCCCTGGTCCTCCATCGACTGACAGGCTATACTGATAAACTCAGAGATAACTCTCTGTAGTATCAGTTGCCTTGCGTTGCTGGCTCTGTTCTTTGCACTTAGACTTGCCTTGATGGATTTTGACCCCACGCTCATTCTTGAAAGTTCTTCTGCAGACATTGCTTCTTTGTTTAACTTCACCTTCGTGACTTGACGCATCCTTTCTCGTACTCCTTATGCCATTGCCCAGGTCTTTAACCGTGTAATCCGTCCGTGGTGGCAGATTATCCTCCCCCCCTCCTCGGTCTACCTGGGGGTATTCTCTTTGTTCAGTACTTGTAGCTTGTTTGTGCAGTGCTTCGGGGTGCTAGCCCTGGCACTATAGCGTGCCGTCTTTCCGAGCTGTCATCCATTCTTTCATGGATGTCAATGGGTCTTCCCCCACCGCCAGTGGGCCTTTCCCCACGGTCATATCAGTACAGGTGAATAAACATCAAAAGATGCTACGCTACAAACAACTACAGACTACATAGGCTGGATCCTTATTCCCGTTCCTCGCCTCACCTCTTCTGTTGGAAAACCTTTCTGCATCATCAGCAGGTATCTCAGGGTCACAGGTGTTTCGCCCCTTAACCTGTACACCTCGCCTGAGTGGGGCTGCGGAGGCTGACTAGCCTTCGCCTGCAGAAGGGTTCCAACTTTGGGCCCTCATCAGCCACAGCCACCTTGAGCTTGACTCCGCCATGCTGGCTATTTCCCTGATGGCTTGCTTCAACTGTTTCGACTCCAGACCCACTCTCTGGAGGAAGTAGCACACCGATTTTGCTGGAAATCCATGGCAGCCTACTTCAATTGGGGAAAAAAGTTGTATGCCACCCCTTTAACGCTACTTCGTCCACCAAGTCCTGATACTTGGTCTTTTTAGATGGTGGGACGTGGCTAGCCTCTCCTCCCAAGGCACAGTCAGCTCTGCCACGATAATGGTTTTTGCTCTCCTGGACAGGAGGACCATATCTGGTCGAAGGGTAGTTACCACCACGTCCTGAGGGAAGACAAGTTTCCTCTTCACGTCCATGCTTAACTCCCAATCGGAAGCCTTCTGCAGGATGCAAGATAGGTTTTTGGCTGCTGTTCTGCTCTTAGGGACCTTGCTGCCCTCTCTTAGGAATTTTACGCCAATGGATGGCGGACTATGGTTGTTGTTTGTCTTAATCCTCTGGTTTTCCACCCACTTGCCGATCTCCATGAGAACCCTGTCATGTCTCCACCTGTAGCGTCCTTCCGCTAATGCTTTAGGACAACCAGTCAAAATGTGGTTCAGAGTACAATAGGCCGCCCCACATTGCTTGCAAGAGGGGTCCTCCTCTGCACCCCAGATCTTTAGGTTGCTTGGGGTTGGCAGCAGATCAGACACTGCTCGTAGGAGGAAAGACAGCTTCCCCTTGTCAATTTGCCATAGCTCCTTCCAGGACAGTTGACCCTCCAGTGCCTGGTCCCACTGGGTCCACCGGCCTTAACAAGATTCCCAGTACCTGCACTGGCCACACAGCCCCACAGCATGATGGAACAACCTCCGAATTTTACTGTAGATAGCAAGTGTTTTTCTTGGAATGCTGTGTTCTTTTTCAGCCATGCATACTGCCCCTTGTTATGTCCAAATAACTCAATTTTAGTTTCATCAGTCCACAGCACCTTATTCCAAAATTAAGCTGGCTTGTCCACATGTGCTTTAGCAGACCTCAAGCAACTCTGTTTGTGACGTGTACACAATAAAGGCTTCCTCTGCATTACAGCATCATCCAGCATCTCCTTGTGCAAAGTGCACTGTATAGTTGAACAATGCACAGACACTGTCTGCAGCATGATCATGTTGTAGGTCTTTGGAGCAGGTCTGTGGGTTGACTGACTGACTGTTCTCAACATCCTTCTCTTCAGCTTATCTGAGATTTTTCTTGGCCTGTTTCCTCACTATGTTCCCCACAGTGGAAACTGACAGCTGAAATTTCTGAGATAGCTTTTTGTATCCTTCCCTAAACCATGATGTTGAGCAATCTTTGTTTTCAGGTAATCTGAGAGTTGTTTAGAGGCTGCCATGTTACCACTCGTTAGAAGAGACGCAAAGAGGGGAAACATTTGCAAATGGCCACCTTAAATACCGTTTCTCATGACTGGATTCACTTGTGTAAGGAGTTCAAGGGTCAATGACCTTACCAAACCGATTTTGTGTTCCAATAATTAATGCTAAATGTATTCAAATCAATAAGATGAAAAGGGCGCCCAAATTTATACACCTGCCTAATTTTGTTTATTGCACATTTTCTGTAAATACTAGAAGCTTCATTTAAATTCTCAAATATCAGTGTGTTTGTCTGCTATATGATATATTTAACTGAAATTTCTGATCCAGACAACCAATGATTTATAAACGAAAATCATGAAAATTATCAGGGGTTCCCAAACTTTTGCATACAAATTTTGTATGGCTCCATATTGACACAGTCAAGGTAGCAGTCGTTCTGGCAGCCATGGAGCAGACGAAAGGTTGTAGTCTGAACCATGTCTCTGCTGCCTGCTGTGGCAGACATGAGATAGACTCTGAAGGGCTTCTTCAGAGTGTGGTGCAGGAGAAAGAGGAGTTAACTGCAGAAAATTAATTCTTATTGCTTTAAACATCTCCAAGTGGGACTTTAAAAACTCAGCTGATGATCCTGTTTTGTCTCTACAGGAGTCTTTGGAGGAGGAGGATGACTCTGATGAAGACAACATGTAAACTGTGCTGAAGTCTGACCATGGCTCCTACCAGCTCAAACCTAGCGTGATTCTTTTCTTTTTATATGTACGAGTATGTTCATGAACTTTCATGTCAATTTTTTGAATTTCAGATATGAAAATAAACTGTTTCTGTATGAATTGTCTAGTTGTTTGTCTCTTGACTGACTCGAAAACTAACGGCAAAACAGTCACACCCGAGTTTAACAAACTGACTCAAAACATCATGTGTCAAATAAACCTGATTGAATAGTGTGAACTACTTTGAACCACCACTGATGAGTATAAAAAATAACAATCTGAAAAACTAATTTTACAGGTAGATGTTTCATGTTTGGTACAGTGTAATCCAGAGAGTGTAAAACCTGACTGAGGACTTACTCCTGAATGCAAAACTGTCTGTGGATTTAATACATGCTTGTATACTTAAGACAAAAGCCCGTCCTTACATTTTCTCACTCACTGATATCTGGCAGCTAAAATTGTTTTTTGTTTTTTTTTACTTATGTTGTATAGTGAGTCCAGGAATTTCTAGCCTCTGTGTCCATGTGGCGGATGTGTGTGAATCTCAATGAAGACTTCATATGACAAGGCAAAAATTGGCAGACAGTCAGCTCTTGGGGAAGAATACAGGAGAAGCTGACCCGATTCAAACGAGGGGCTAAACCTAACCCCAACCTGTACCGAGTTGTCTCATTACTTGAGCGAAGACTTTGGGGAATGGGCACATTTAGATTCTCTTTCTAATGGGGTTGAGTCTCTTAAAACTTTTATTTATGCAGTAGCTTGAAAAAGACAACGTATCAAGATGAAACTTGGTACCCAAGGTCACCTCGCTCATTGAGACTTCAGATAAGTTCAAAGCTGGGTATGTTTTAGTTCTGATTATTCCCATCAGAAGGACAAAGACTTTGTCCATCACCATAAACCTTGTGCACAAGGTCGTCTCACAAAGATTGCGGTCAGTCAAGCTTGATGTTGGGTGCGTTTGAATTTGTGAAACGTAGTGTATGAAATGAGTCCACAAGGAACTGGTGGAGTCCCTACTGTAGATGATCTCTTCCTCAGGCCTTGCACAGGTTTGAGGTCGAGTTTGGCAGTGCAGTTTAGAGAAACTTAACGCTGCATTTGCATTTAATTTTGGGTTTATATTTTGAGAAATAGTTATTGTATAGATAGATGAACATAAAAGTCAGGCCCACGAACACCTGTTCAAATTAAGTTCAGACAGCTGTAGCCGAAGATTTCTCTTGGAGCTGTGTGGTCACTCTAGTTTGTTTACATATACAACCCCTGGCAAAAATGATGGAATCACCGGCCTCGGAGGATGTTCATTCAGTTGTTTAATTTTGTAGAAAAAAAGCAGATCACAGACATGACACAAAACTGTCATTTCAAATGGCAACTTTCTGGCTTTAAGAAACACTATAAGAAATCAGGAAAAAAATTGTGGCAGTCAGTAACGGTTACTTTTTTAGACCAAGCAGAGGGAAAAAAATATGGAATCACTCAATTCTGAGGAATAAATTATGGAATCACCCTGTAAATTTTCATCCCCAAAACTAACACCTGATTCAAATCAGATCTGCACGTTAGTCTGCATCTAAAAAGGAGTGATCACACCTTGGAGAGCTGTTGCACCAAGTGGACTGACATGAATCATGGCTCCAACACGAGAGATGTCAATTAAAACAGGAGAGGATTATCAAACTCTTAAAAGAGGGTAAATCATCACGCAATGTTGCAAAAGATGTTGGTTGTTCAGTCAGCTGTGTCTAAACTCTGGACCAAATACAAACAACATGGGAAGGTTGTTAAAGGCAAACATACTGGTAGACCAAGGAAGACATCAAAGCGTCAAGACAGAAAACTTAAAGCAATATGTCTCAAAAATTGAAAATGCACAACAAAACAAATGAACGAATGGGAGGAAACTGGAGTCAACGTCTGTGACCGAACTGTAAGAAACCGCCTAAAGGAAATGGGATTTACATACAGAAAAGCTAAACGAAAGCCATCATTAACACCTAAACAGAAAAAAACGGATACAATGGGCTAAGGAAAAGCAATCGTGGACTGTCGATGACTGGATGAAAGTCATATTCAGTGATGAATCTCGAATCTGCATTGGGCAAGGTGATGATGCTGGAACTTTTGTTTGGTGCCGTTCCAATGTGATTTATAAAGATGACTGCCTGAAGGGAACATGTAAATTTCCACAGTCATTGATGATATGGGGCTGCATGTCAGATAAAGGTACTGGGGAGATGACTGTCATTACATCATCAATAAATGCACAAGTTTACGTTATTTTGGACACTTTTCTTATCCCATCAATTGAAAGGATGTTTGGGGATGATGAAATCACTTTTCAAGATGATAATGCATCTTGCCATAGAGCAAAAACTGAAAACATTCCTTGCAAAAAGACACACAGGGTCAATGTCATGGCCTGCAAATAGTCCAGATCTTAATCCAATTGAAAATCTTTGGTGGAAGTTGAAGAAAATGGTCCATGACAAGGCTCCAACTTGCAAAGCTGATCTGGCAACAGCAATCAGAGAAAGTTGGAGCCAGATTGATGAGTACTATTTGTCACTCATTAAGTCCACGCCTCAGAGACTGCAAGCTGTTATAAAAGCCAGAGGTGGTGCAACAAAATACTAGTGATGTGTTGGAGCGTTTTTTTGTTTTTCATGATTCCATAATTTTTTCCTCAGAATTGAGTGATTCCATATTTTTTTTTTCCCTCTGCTTGGTCTAAAAAAGTAACTGTTACTAACTGCAACAATTTTTTTTCCTGATTTCTTATAGTGTTTCTTAAAGCCAGAAAGTTGCCATTTGAAATGACTTTAGTTTTGTGTCATGTCTGTGATCTGCTTTTTTTCTACAAAATTAAACAACTGAATGAACATCCTCCTAGGCCAGTGATTCTATAATTTTTGCCAGGGGTTGTATATTTGGGAGAGGGAACATAAAACGGCTACTCCACCAGACAAAAAGTTACATTTTTGGCTTGATGTCATTCTTTTCCTGTTACGTAATGATCAGACCGGTACCGCCCACTCCACCTCCAAACCGCGCCACGGCGGAACGTTCTCTTCAACCCGTCCGAACTTTACAGTACTGATCCCCCTCTTCACTTCGTTATCCTCACCGTGGATTTCTATTTTTCGAAGTGGCAGTACTGCAAAAAAAAAAAAAAAAAAAAAGTCGGACGTTGCATGTTGGTGTTGCTGATCTCGCTTTTAAAAAATAGCTTTTAACGTTGTCCTGGCTAGGCATTAAGTTGACGGCTTTGCAGAGCATAATTTATATCTTTGACGATTAGTACAATAGCACCTCTCGATTTCGGCACGAGCACAATACTGCAAACTCCGCATATTTGAACACAATTTAAGCTTCAATAGTGACATAGTAGAGAAGCTTGAATCTTCAACTGGACTGGGTTGCTTGACGCGAGGACGTTTCGCTTCAAATCGCAGAAGCTTCCTCAGCTAAAATTTTTGCTCTGGAAGTCTGACTTCTGTCTGACTCTTGTAGAGAAGAATAAAACACAAGCCAACAAAAGCTGGAGTTTTAAACCTAACCAGACTCCTCCTACTGAGAGGCAGACTGCTATAGACTAGTGACTAAACAATAGCTCTAATTAGCAACTATTGTGCTGTAGTTTCAGATTCAAGCTTCTCTACTATGGTAACCACCTGGACAACTGAGATCCTACACAGAAAAACTTCAGTAGTGACGACCTTTTATTTTGTAGTAGGACTTCCCCTTACAGCGCGGTGGTAAATCGTATAACCGGACTCCGCGCAAGTTACACGGAGCTTTGAGACATACACCCAATTTATTAAAAATTGTAAATGTTTTTATTTACTACCGCTGACGAACCTTCACCGCTTGACAAGGTTACAACAAACTGATTTTTAAATGGAGTTCGGTGCGCTGATCTCAACCAAACGCAGCACGTATCTTGGGCGGGGCTTCCTGGAGCGTCAGCGCAGTAGAGGGAAGCAGCGCCACCAATCGGAAGAAGCGTGATCGGGACACAAATCCATTCGCGAAGTGACTGAGGATTTTTCGCTCGCTGACTGGTCGAGTCTGCCTCAGCTCTCGTCATTTCCCCTGTGGCGCCGCGTTCGTATCGTCCAATTGTAATGGATAAAGAGGTGTACCCTATTAGAATAGAGCAAATGGTCCACCAATGACATTTCTCTGCTTCGACGACCGCTTCCGCCGCAGCCAGTCAGGTGTCGGGAAACAGATCTTGAGGCTCAACAGCTTGTTGTTCGTGTACTGCTTTGCAACCCGAGAGTGGAAGCCGTCGTTTCGTTGGTATGTAAGTATAAAACCTTTATTATTGTTCAAGATGGAACTTTTAACAGTTTAAATTAACGGTACCCGAGGCTCAGAAATAGACGCGGGTGTCAAGAAGAGGCGGTTTAATGTGCTGTTTGTTTGTGGTGACGGGGGTTAGGAGCTGGCTGCGAATTGAATGGCATTTCGCTTGTTTTTGCAGTGAAGAAATGTGAGATCCTGCGCCTTTTGTGGAACAACCAAATATTAAATAAATAAATCCCCAAACTGGTTTTGTTCCACCCATTGTCATGCGTTCTCTAGAAACGCAGTTTACCAGCTAAATGTGACCTGCGGTTGATAGCCGAGGCACTTCCGCCGTTCTCGGACAGTTTAAATCGCCACTAACTAGCTAGTTGACTCGCGATAGTTAGCCAAGTGGCTAAATTTAGCTCGGGTCCGTGGAGTGAAATCCCACGCTCGTTCGCGGTCGTCCCTGCGGAAAACCAGTCGTAGTTTTGCTTTGTGTTGGTGCTGTGTCTTGTCGACATGGTGCCGAGCCGGTTCGTGGACCCAGCAGCTGGCAGGCAGGTTTCGTGCAGCGGTAAAGTTAGCCGTGCTAGCCGAGCTGACATGGCGAGCTGTGATGGCGACGTGACTCAGTAGAGCTGGAAGCGGAGCGGGAAGCAAAGCTGCCCGTCCTGACACGGTGCAGTTTCACCAAGCCAGCAGTGTTAAATGGACATGTCGGCTCCTAGGTGGTTGATCGAAGTAAAGGCTGGTGGCTAAGTTGTTTCTGTCACATATTTCAGCAGATCCTGACGGAGAGAGGGGGGCGGCTGCACCGAGCCAGAAAAGAACGCCTCAGCTGCCAGAAGTGGCTGGCTAGTTGGTTAGCTTTGTCGTTAGCGTTATTTTACATTCCGTGGACGGATTTAACATCTTTCAGCTTCTCTCTCCTGTTTGATCGTCTCTCTAAGTGCCTCTCGTCCTGTGTGTCTTTCAGTCAGCCAGACGTTGAGAGCTGGACTCCATCACATAGCCACAGAGATGAAGGTGAGTATTTGACCTGCGACACAAACTGGTCATTGTGTTCAGCGTGGTGCTGCTCAGATATTAATCTAAACCAGATGATCATAGTTATATATTGATATGTCGCTGATTGTATTTCCACTGGGCTTCTCTCTAGAAGTCGTTAATACATATAGGGTCAACCACGTTTTATAATCAGACTACTGCAGAAGACATACCCATGTTTCAGGGTATAAAAATATTCCCATTGTTGTGCAGTGAGGTTACAACGCTTTAAACTGTTTCTCATTGCAGGACAAAAAGGATATGATGCTTGATGATTTCAATCTTATTTCTGTCATTGTTAAACCAGTGTCACATGGGATGACACAGTTAAAATGGTTCACTAGGAAATCTGCGCAGGAGTATACTGTTTAGGATGTCGGTGGAATACATTGGTTCCCAACCCCATATTGTGGTGTTGGGATTCCATTGTTGTTTGCTTTGTGGTGTGGTGTGAACTCATCCACCTGCAGCTTATTGTATCTAAGATCTGGTGCTGGACTTCAGAGGATGGGAGACCTGTCTGAACCCAGTTATCAATGGAACTGAGGTGGACATTGTGGACTACTACAAGTATGTGGGTGTCCACATAGACAACAGATTAGACTGGACTGTAAACACAAATGCTGTGTATAAGAAAGGTCAGCCCCGACTGTACGTCCTCAGGAAGCTCAGGTCTTTCAATATCTGCAGAAATATGTTGCAGATGTTTTATCACTTGGTGGTCTTCTTCGCTGTAGTGTGCTGGGGCAGCAGGCTGAAGACACCTGACACAGACTCAACTGAAGACACCTGACACAGATTCAACAAGCTCATTGGGAGAGCTGGCTCTGTACTGGGGGTTGAGCTGGAGTTTGTGGAGGATGGATGAGGAGGATGATGTTGAGAAAACTGCTCAGTATCCGGGACAACACCTCCGACCCCCTGTATGCCACACTGACGTCCTGTCAGTGCACCTTCAGCCATAGACTGAGACCACCAAAGTGCACCACAGAACGCCACAGGAGGTCTTTCGTACCTATGGCAAACTGTATAATTCCTCCCCGTTCTGCAGGATGAATACATAATGAACATATAGTTATTCAGTTTCTCAGAGTTATGTGCAATATCATGGAACATCTTGTGCAAATGTCTCCCAGTTATTTCAATTAAATTTTTTACTTATTGTAAAAAGAAAAAAAATGTTTACTGTTTCGGTACTCTGGCAAAATAATTTCCTTTGGGATAAATAAAGTTAATCTCATCTTTGGGCATGTGTAAAGCCCCACAATCATTATAAGAATAAGAACTTCATGAATCCCAAAGGATTAATCATGTCGCTTCAGTTCACCTAACCTCAGAAGATGTCTGGTTAATTCTTTATAAAGTTCATAGCAGAGGTGGGATGAAGTCACTGTCAAATCATTCTCAAGTCATCAGTCCGCACATCCCAAGTCAAGTCTCAAGTCAGTTTGCAAACAATTGGTGTTCATTATGACTTGAGACTTGAGTTGGGACTTGCTGATGTATGACTTGAGAGTGACTTGATGGTGACATCGTCCCACTTGTGGTTCTTAGAGCTTGAAACATGCTTTTACAGCTTACTTAACAGTCGTTCATAATGTCTGTAGCCTGAACATCTAGATATTCATGATCAAACCAAAATATTTGTTTGTTTTTTTTTGTTGCAGTTTATACTGACAGTGAAGGACAAAAAGCTACTACTTGTATTGTGCAGGAAAAGGGGACCACTGTGGAGATTACATATTCAGTGATAAAAGTTTTCTGGAAGTTACCAGAAATCTGGGCTTTTACTCACGTGGGGAACATTTCCGGGTTATTTTTGTTTACATAGTTATAATCCATTTATTCAGTTCCACGTGGGTTTTATCAAAAAGATGTGAAAGTTCAGCTACAATTTGCCAGAAGCTACATCTGAGATGCAAGCCTAGATTTAATGTTTTGGTGAAAGAAAATCCTCCTCTATACCACTTTATCATGAAGCTGTATAACTAAGGATACAAAATGCAAATCATGCACTATGCACAATTTCTCCAATCACAACCAGAGAAGCCTATAACTTCTTCTGGGTTGTCTAGGTGTCTTGGTGGCTTTCCTCACTGTTCTCCTTCTTGCACATTCACTCAGTTTTTGAGATCTGTTTACTCCACACAGATTTACCATAGAGTGCCATATTGTTTGTATTTCTTCATAACTGATGTAAATAAAGTTCAACACACATTCAGTGACTTGGAAATGTTTATGTATGAAGAAAAGTGGTCATGAAATTGATTATTTTCAAATATTATGCCAAAGGGGCTGATTACTTATGCAACCCATCATCTTGGCTTTTATATTTTTAATTAATTTATATCAAGTTGTAGAGATTTCCTTTCAGTTTGAGTCTAAGGAAGATAATTTTAGAAATTTTTATATTGAGAAGCCTGATTTACTTTATGTATTTCAAATGCCATAAACAAATTAGAATGCGTGAAATACCAAGGGGCTGAATACTTCTGCAAGCCACTGTATTTTTGGGGACTGTGCAGTCGTTCTCCGAACAGTTTACTTTGTTGTGGACATTAAAAGTTATGAGCTGCATTTTTCCTCCAGTAATCATACATTAAAGATAACCTTTATTGATCTCACAGAGGAGAAATTCACGTTACGTCAGCTCTTAAAAACACACATGGTGGGTGCAAGTAGAGGAAAATGTTCATCAAACAGCTTGTGCAAGGATAAGCAATAATAATAATACTTGTAACAGTACAAGACATAAGAAATAATGTAGAAATAGAATATATATATATATATATAATAAAGTGGCGCTAACGGGTGAAGCTAAAAATGCTAACGCCATTAGCATTCAGACGAGAGTTTAACTGTGAGTCAAACCACAAGGTTTGAGTTTGAGCAATGAAGCTTCTACCAATTTATCTGAGGTGAGTGAGTAATTAAAAAATTATATGTGGACTTAATGCTCTGCTGAAGTTTATCAGCTAATGTTAGCTTTTAGCTGAAGGATGTTGAATCAGTCACTATTAGCTGAGTAAATGTTTTATATTCGTAAATTGTTCAACCTATTTTTATTTTTACCAAATAAAGGTACACAATTTTTAATTATGTGTTAACTGCAAGAAAAGTCTCAACTTTAAGGAACTTAATTTTTTTTGTTTACTATCGAGTATATTTCTTTTTGTTTTAAGAAATGTATTTCTTGTCCCACATCAGAAACAAACATTTGCTGAATGAATCTACTAGACTTAGAAATATACACATTACTTTTCATGCTATTTTATTTGTCTAAAAAACAAATGCACACTGTTCCTTATGTAATCAAGAAAATGTCAACAGATAAGTTATTGTTTTAATTTACAGATGAGCATCAGAGTTTTCTAAAGAATCATTTTTAATTAAAAGTTTTCTAACCTAAGAAAAGATTAACTTCAAATGTACAGTAGTCAGAAATTAATCTTGAAGTAAACACACGTGTAAGGATTTTATAGTGGCCAAGAATTTGAAAAGGGAGGTTATCAATAACACCAAAAGCTTCTGCCAAAACTAGGAAAACTCAGAAGCTAGTGAAGGTTGAACACGTTGATGCATTAATGTGCCATAAATACTGCAATTGTTCAATTTGAATTGATACTGGGAATTCTTCTTCTTCTTTGTCTTTCGGCTGTTCCCGTTAGGGGTCGCCACAGCAGATCAATCGTTTCCATCTCACCCTGTCCTCTGTATCTTCCTCTGTCACACCAACCACCTGCATGTCCGCTCTCAGCACATCCATGAACCTCCTTTTTGGTCTCCCTCTTCTCCTCCTGCCTGGTGGCTCCATACTCGGCATCCTTCTCCCTATATACCCTGGGTCCCTCCCCTGCACATGTCCAAACCATCTCAATCTCGCCTCTCTGAGTTTGTCTCCAAACCGTCCCACCTGAGCTGTCCCTCTGATATGTTCATTCCTAATCTTGTCCATACTTGTCACTCCCAAAGAGAATCTCAACATCTTCAGCTCTGCCACCTCCAGCTCTGCCTCCTGTCTTTTTGTTAGTGCCACTGTCTCTAAACCATACAACATAGCTGGTCTCACTACTGTTTTGTAAACTTTCCCCTTCACTCTTGCTGATATTCTTCGGTCACAAATCACTCCTGCCACCTTTCTCCACCCACTCCACCCTGCCTGCACTCTCTTCTTCACCTCTCTACCACACTCTCCATTACTTTGAACAGTTGACCCCAAATATTTAAACTCATCTACTTTCACCACTTCTACTCCTTGTAACTGCACTATTCCACTGGGCTCCCTCTCGTTCACACACATATACTCAGTCTTGCTTCTATTGACTTTCATTCCCCTTCTCTCCAAAGCATATCTCCACTTCTCCAGACTAGACTCAACTTGCTCTCTACTCTCACTACAGATCACAATGTCATCTGCAAACATCATAGTCCATGGGGACTCCTGTCTGATCTCATCTGTCAACCTGCCCATCACCACTGCAAACAAGAAAGGACTCAGAGCTGATCCTTGGTGTAATCCCACCTCCACCTTGAATGAGTCTGTCATTCCGACTGCGCATCTCACCGCTGTCACACTATTCTTGTACATGTCCTGCACTACCCTAACATACTTCTCTGCCACTCCAGACTTCCTCATACAATGCCACAACTCTTCTCTTGGAACCCTATCATAAGCTTTTTCTAAGTCCACAAACACACAATGTAACTCTTTCTGTCCTTCTCTGTACTTTTCCAACAGTATTCTCAGAGCAAACATTGCATCTGTAGTACTCTTTCTCGGCATGAAACCATATTGCTGCTCACAGATCTTCACCTGTTTACTAAGCCTAGCTTCTACTACTCTTTCCCATAACTTCATGCTGTGGCTGATCAGCTTTATGCCTCTGTAGTTACTGCAGCTCTGCACATCACCCTTGTTCTTGAAAATAGGAACCAGCACACTTCGTCTCCACTCTTCAGGCATCCTCTCACTTTCCAAGATTTTATTAAACAATCTGGTTAGAAACTCTACTGCCATCTCTCCTAGACATTTCCATGCCTCCATTGGAATGTCATCTGGACCAACTGCCTTTCCACTCTTCATCCTCTTCATAGCAGCCCTCACTTCTTCCTTGCTAATCTCTTTTACTTCCTGATTTACTCTCGCCACATCATCCAGCCTTTTCTCTCGCTCATTTTCTTTATTCATCAACTCTTCAAAATATTCCCTCCACCTTCTCAGCACACACTCCTCACTTGTCAGCACATTACCATGTGCATCTTTTACCACCCTAACCTGCTGCACATCCTTTCCAGCTCTGTCCCTTTGTCTGGCCAATCGGTACAAGTCCTTTTCTCCTTCCTTATTATTCAACTTCTTGTACAGCTCGCAATATGCCTTTTCCTTTGCTTTTGCCACTTCTCTTCTCGCCTTACGCCCATCTCCTTGTACTCCTGTCTACTTTCTTCATCTCTCCGACTATCCCAAAACTTCTTCGCCATCCTCTTTCTCCTTATGCTTTCCTGGACCTCTTCATTCCACCGCAAGTCTCCTTGTCTTCCTTCCACTGTCCAGATGTCATACCCAGTACTGCCCTAGCTGTCTCCCTCACCACATCTGCAGTACTTTTCCAGTTGTCCAAAATTGCTTCCCCTCCATCTAGTGCTTCTCTCACCTGCTCGCTAAATTTCACACAACAGTCTTCCTCCTTCAGCTTCCACCATCTGATCCTTTGTTGAGCTCTCACTCTCTTCTTCTTCTTTACCTCTAAAGTCATCCTACAAACAACCATCCTATGCTGTCTAGTGACACTCTCTCCTGCTACCACCTTACAGTCTGTGATTTCTTTTAGCTTGCATCTTTTATAAAGAATGTAGTCCACCTGTGTGCACCTTCCTCCACTCTTATATGTTACCCTGTGTTCCTCCCTTTTCTTAAAGTAGGTATTCACCACAGCCATTTCCATTCTTTTTGCAAAATCAACTACCATCTGTCCTTCCCCATTCCTATCCTTGATACCATATCTACCCAGTACTTCCTCATCACCTCTGTTCCCTTCACCAACATGCCCATTGAAGTCTGCTCCTATCACCACTCTTTCATGCTTGGGCACACTCTCCACCACCTCATCTAATACACTCCAGAAATCATCTTTCTCCTTCATCTCACAACCTACCTCTGGGGCATATGCACTGATGATATTCATCATCACCCCTTCAATTTCCAACTTCACACTCATCACCCTGTCAGACACTCGCTTAACCTCCAACACACTTTTAACATACTCTTCCCTTAAAATGACCCCAACACCATTTCTCTTCCTGTCCTCACCATGGTACAACAACTTGTACCCACCGCCGATGCTCCTGCTCTTACTTCCCTTCCACTTGGTCTCTTGCACACACAATATGTCTACCTTTCTCTTCTCCATCATATCAGCCAGCTCTCTCCCTTTACCAGTCATACTACCAACATTCAAAGTCCCCACTCTCATTTCCACCCTTCTAGTTTTCTTCTTCTCCTGCTGTTCGTGGCAACGTTTTCCTCCTCTTCTTCGTTGTTTTCGCTTGTTATTTATTTCTTGTGGGTAAATAGACCTGTGTACTGTGAGACACAATGTTTTTTTGTTTTTTTTTTAAAGAGTGGTAGCACAATACAAGTTGTGTGAAAAGCCTAGGGTGGTAAAACTGACCTGACACAACAAAAAATACTTCTTTTTTTGGAGGGGGGGGCGTGAATAGATCTGAAAATGCATCTGAGATTTAAAATTTTTCTGGGGGAGAATCCCCAGACCCCCGCCAGGGGCTTCGGGCCTTTGGCCCTTGCCAAATTTATTTATTTATTTTTTTTCCATGACCCACTTTCATCTCTGCATATTGTTCATGTCTGCTGAAACCTTATCATTGACTCCTATAAGTTGCATGTTATTGTTATATCTGCACACACACATGCAAACAGATAATGCTCGCCTTCGTATTTTGTATTAGAAATTAACATTATCGTTACTTATATGTTGAGATTATTTCTACTTGTCACAAAAACATACAGGGAGACTCCCAGCTGTAAAGTATCCAGTTGTCTCAATCTAGTATAACTGTATGGTCTGATCACTCTTTTTCTTGCAGTATAGTTAGTCATATTCCAGACCACCTGACCTGTGTCTTACCACAGGACAAATAAGCATTGCTACTCGTATAACAATTGCAAACTGGATCATAGTAGGTGTTACATGTGGTCCCCAAGGTTTGAGGTTTATAGGTTTGAGCTCTCCAAACTTTTTTAAATACTATCACAGGGTGAGGAAGTAGTCACTGCTTACCCTCACCAAAATTGAAGTTGAGAGAAATGTCATTTGGTTCAGTTTTATTTTTTTTGTGGTGTTTTATACAAGTGAATAATTTGTTTCAACAATGCATAAAAACAGATTATTACATTATTATTGCATTTTAATTTGCCATCTTCCAGACACTATTGAAGTGATTCCAGCTTTATTGTCCTGACTACTATGATCGACAGACAAACAAGCAACTAATGGCAGACTGTACATTTCAAACATTTGTTTGCAGTACTGTTTATGGAGCCATGAGCTCGCTGGACAGAGGTGTTTGGCAATTGTGATGTCTTTGCAGTAGAACTAAGGTCTAAGTCTTTAGGGTTCTGGTGTTTCCTGTCTTATCATATGGTTGAGACTTGGACACTAACCAGTAACCTATGGCAACATATGGTTAGCTTTGGTATCACATCTCTTCAGTCCATCCTTGGGTGCCGCTGGAATGACTTTTGTCAAAGGAACCTCTTCTTAGGGAGACTAAGGCTGAATCTCAATTCTGCCCCTCGGCCCTTCCCCTTACCCCTTCCCTTCCATTTTGTATGGGCACGAGAGACGGGAGTATCTCAATTCTCTCTCTTTTTGAAGCGGGGCGGAGGGCTAAAAACCCCTTCAGAGTGAATCTGGACGCACACTCCGTTTAGAGAGGTAGGAGGAGCTGCCGCTGTCTCCAAAGAAACAAACATGGCGCAGAAAGAGCCACACAAGTGTAAGTGGCTTTCATAACAAATTACACTGTTTAGAAAGTTATAATTTGCCAAACTTCACAGGCAATTGCCTGTGACAGCAACGTGTATGCTGCTGGATGAATGTTGCGTATATTATCGTTCTGAGGAATATCATCTCACAATGGAGAAAATCATGATAAAGGATAAGCACGTTTAATTTGTATGTTCATAAATCTTTGGATAATAGCGAGCCCTGCTGTTGGATTTCAAGGTCTGTAATGCGTGTGTATTTTGTAAACAAACAGGGAGCCCTCAGCACACTCGTCTCCTAATAAGCTTTCGGGCAGAAAATGAAAAGTTTCACCAATGGGAGTAACTTGGAAAATATATACACACATGTACATGTGTAACACATAACCTGACGCCCTAATAGACTGATATTATTTGTCAAGGAAATTTCTAAAGGAAATAGGGCTGGATGCAAAAAAATGGGAGAATTTGAAAAAGAAATACAAGGTTAACAGAACTAGATGCACCCCATAACATACATACAGGTGCTGGTCATATCATTAGAATATCATGAAAAAGTTGATTTATTTCAGTAATTCCATTCAAAAAGTGAAACTTGTATAATGTATACATTCATTCCACACACTGATATATTTCAAGTGTTTATTTCTTTTAATTACTAATTAATTAATTCATTACTAATCAGTCGATGAATTAATGAATTAACAATTGTAATTATTAATTCTTACATTAAGTAATTACAAATTAACGAATTAATTATTACTATTAATTATTATCAATTACTAACTAATTAAATTCATTATTACCACAATTCTCCAACAAGATTGCGATGCATCAAAGAAATCTGCGTGTCCTTCTATTTCTTTGCATTGACGCAGAAAGTCGAGAAATTAAAAAGAGCAAACAGGCTACTGCAACAAGTTGCACTTCGGTTGCTATGTTGACAAATAGTGAAGACGGCACTTTAAGCGATGCAACATGGCGTCAAACTCATTGGATGGGCAGTTGTTTTTTCCCCTAAGGCTGAGGGTTTTCTCAGTTCATAGGGCTAGAGGCATACCCCTTCGCCTTTCCCCTTATTTTAAAGGGGAAGGGGTAGGGCGAAGGGGTAGGGGTACAAAAGAGAATTGAGATTGAGCCTAAGATGACGAGTATCAATTGCGTTGTGGGAGGTGTCAGCTTTGACATTTTGGCCTTGTGATGCATTTCTCTATACATGATCCAGTGCCACAGTGTTGAGGACCCCATTTGCTGGAGAAGGCCAAGGGGATGCCTACGCTTCACCTTGCTGCAGTAGATGGGTGGTTGCTTTCAAGAGGTGGGGATGGACTGGTTGGTTGTCTGTATGGTTGTCTATTCATTCGCTCACTTATCTTCAACCACTTACCAATTAATGATTGCGGGGGGGGCGGGGGGGGGGGGGCTTTCCTAACAGTCACAGGGCGGTAGGGAACATCCTGGACAGGACGCCAGTCTGTCACAGGACCACATTCACACTTGCACGCACATCTATGGACAATTTAAAGTATCCAATTCTGCAAACCTGCATGTATTTGGATGTGGGAGGAAGCCAGAAATATGTTAAAAATACATGGATAACACAAAGTGAAAACACTTATTTCTATTGTGGTCGATTTACAAATCAAATGACAAAATAGAAGTAATAATAAAATAAAATGATAATAATACTGATGATAATAATAATGTATTAAGGCAGTAAATTAACATTAAAAATTACACAGTTAATAGGAAATAAAAGGGATGAGTTCTTCTGAAAATTGTTGAGGTCTAAGGTTCGAAAAAACATTCTGCACTCACACGTCATAGAAACTTTGCGTAATTTATTACCACCCTTTAAAAATGTCAGCTACCTATTTAATAAACACTATGTGATCTAGAACCCGTGGATCTCCACAGGCAACACACTTGTGTGTGTGTGTGTGTGTGTGTGTGTGTGTGTGTGTGTGTGTGTGTGTGTGTGTGTGTGTGTGAATAAATGTTTATATATATATATATATATATATATTACACACACCACACACACCCAGACACATTGCATCCACAAAGTATTCACAGCACTTCACTTTTTCCAAATTTTTTTGTTACAGCTTTATTCCAAAATGGATGAAATTAATTTTTCCCTCAAAGTTGTGCACATAATACCCCATAATGACAATGTGATTTTTTAATTTTTTTTATTTTTGCAGTTACATTAAAATAGGAAACTAAGAAATCACATGTACATAAATGTTCACAGCCTTTGCCATGAAGCTCAAAATTGAGCTCAGGTACATCGTGATTCCATTGATCATCCTTGATGTTTCAACAGCTTAACTGGAGTCCACTTGGGGTAAATTTAGTTGATTGGATATGATTTGGAAAGACACACATCTGTCTACAGTTAAGGTCCCACAGTTGACAGTGCATGACAGAGCATGAAGTCAAAGGAATTGACTGTAGACCTCCAAGACAGGATTGTCTTGAGGCACAACTCTGTTGAAGGGTACAGAAACGTTTCTGCTGCTTTGAAGAGCCCAGTGAGCACAGTGGCCTCCATCATCTGTAAATAGAACTTTGGATCAACCAAGACTCATGCTATAGCTGGCTGCCTGTCTAAACTGAGTGATCGGGGGAGAGGGGCCTTAGTCAGGGAGGTGACTAAGAACAGAGTAACACAGTAAGAGCAGAGCTCCAGCATTCCTCTGTGGAGAGAGGAGAACCTTCCAGAAGGACCACCAACGATTGAGACAAAGATTGAACATGGTGGTGGCAGCATCGAGCTGTGGGGATGTTTTTCATTGGCAGGAACTAGGAGACTAGTCAGGATTGAGTGAAAGATGAATGCAGCAATGTACAGAGACATCTTGGGTGAAAACATGCTCCCGAGTGCTCTTGACTTCAGACTGGGGCAACGGTTCATCGCACTCAGCCCAGATATGGCCTAGTTCAAAAATAATGAAGCCAAAGAGTGACATAACCATCAAAATTGAAAAGTGGTCTTTTTTGTGAAATGTTATCATTGTAGGTATGGTTATATATCAGAGTTTCAATATTTCTATTGGTCTCGGTTCAAGTCATTGCTAGAAATTATCAGTGCATATATACTATAATGTGCTAGAGCAGGGGTGGCCAAGTTCGGTCCTCGAGAGCCACCTTCCTGACACTTTTAGTTGTCTCCCTGCTCCAACACACCTGAATCCAATGAAAGACTCGTTAGCAGACTTTTAATGAGCCTTTCATTGGATTCAGGTGTGTTGGAGCAGGGAGACAACTAAAAGTGTCAGGAAGGTGGCTCTCGAGGACCGATCTTGGCCACCCCTGTGCTAGAGCGTAACATTTGAGACAACAATTGGAGGTATCTTCTTTAGTCTGCAGAAGCCTGAAACAAATTCTGTCCATTAGGATCTGGTATTATTGAACAAGTAATATAATTATTCTATTGAAGCAGAGTAGGAGATGTAGCTAAGGTTTTGACACAAATAATTCAAGGACTTATTCTCAGCGTTACGCTTGCGACAGTTTTACCTTGCTTTAGAAACATGTTTTTTCTAGGAAATGACATTTCTACCTTTACAAAAATGTATTGCTGTGTGTTAGTATGAAGCACAAACTGACAAAATACAAGGTTATTTCTTTAACATTCAACTTTAAATGATAATGCTAAATATCAGTCACACACAATTGATGAAAAAAAAAAATGCTATTTTTGGGGTAAATTTCGTGCATATCTCTGGAACCATGCGGAATTTTTCCATGAAATTTTCAGTACCTGTCAAAGAGACTATAGGCAGCTCACAGATAAATCTGGATGGTGCTAAATAAAATAATGGCTTGTTCATGACAAATGCAATGTAAATCAGCAGTTAGGCTTCATTATTTTTTAACTAGGCCATATCAAAGGAGTGGCTTCAGGACAACTCTGTGAATGTCCTTGAGTGGCCCAGCCAGAGCTCAGACCTGAATCTTATTGAACATTTCTGGAGAGATCTGAAAATGGCTGTGCACCAACGCTCCCCATCCAACCTGATGGAGCTTGAGAGGTGCTGCAAAGAGGAATGGGCAAACCTGCCCAAAGATGGGTACACCAAGCTTGTGGCATCATATTCAAGAAGACTTGAAGCTGCAAATTGTGCCAAAGGTGTATCAACAAAGTATTGAGCAAAGGGTGTGAATACATATGAACATGTGATTTTAGTTTTTGTCATTATAGGGTATTGTGTGTAGAATTTGGAGAAGAAAAAAAAAAAGATTTTCATCCATTTTGTACTAAGGCCGTAACATAATAAAATGTGGAAAAGTGAAGCGCTGTGACTGATGTCCGGATGTACTGTATTGTTTTCTTTGTTGATAGGTGAACACATCCTTTTTTGAATTTGGAAATTCCCAGCTTGAGTTTGTTAAATGTAGCATCTACATGACAAAAGACTAAGCTTCACATTTTTGAGATGTATTCTGGGAAATGGGGTGAATGGGTGGACTTTATTTCGTATGCTTCTGCTCTTGTATCGTCAAAGATAATGTACATAATCCAAAAAGGAACAACTAATCCACATCATAAGAGAATTGATAAATGAGAATTTTAGTGAAACATTTAATTGAAATACTGCTAAAATGTGTTAACGGTTGCATATATTGAGCTCAGATGCTCACATGGGTTAAATATGTTCAAATTTATGCTTTGTTTTTGGCAACAGTTTGTCTGCTATGAAGTGCAGTGATCTCTGGGATACATTTGAGACTCTTTGGAGTTCTGCTAACATAGGATCAGTGCATGAGCAGTTCCTCTATTTGTTAAAAAGTTGAAATTTGTGTGGTCATGATGTCTCTCTGTTTTGTGTGTGTGTGTGTTTTTTTTTTTTCCCCTCCCCCAGGCAGCGGATGAGCCTGCCTACCTGACTGTGGGGACAGATGTCAGTGCTAAGTACAGAGGAGCATTCTGTGAGGCTAAAATCAAAACTGTTAAACGCTTGGTGAAGGTCAAGGTAAGAAACTAGGTTTGTCTTGCAGACTGAATTAACTGTCCCGTGTGTATCCTGTGTGGTGTTTCCTCTTAACAGATCTAAAACATGATGGAATCATATTTAAAAAAAAAAAAAAAAGTTTGTCTGTGTGTCTGCTGAAACATCTCCACAAGTGCAGCTTGCTGCTCTGCTGGCTGTGGAGTTTGGGGGGCGTTCGTGAACTGAGGCGTTTCTCAATGAGACATGGTCGCGGAGTAGTGAGAGACTAGCTAGCCAGCTAGCAGGCGAGCATTGAGGACTGTTGTCGCTGACATGTCCGCTGAAACACTGCAAAGCAAGACAGCAATGTTTGCAAAGCCGTTGTACAGAGAGGCGGAACAAGCTTTATCACCGAATAGCCTGTGAATCAAGAGCGCAAAAGGGACGAAAGAGGAACAAAACAAAACTGAAGCTAACGTTGATCTCGACGCTTTAAACAAAATGCGCCTGGAGCCACCACTGGAGCAGTGTGTGTCTGCGCGTGTTCCGACCCACTGTGGAGATCTGTGCGCACGTCAGTGGGTCCACCTGCTCTGGTTCCTTGTCCAGAACAAAAGAGGGATCATCTCTCTTGTTGTTCTTCTATTAAGTTCGTGCTTTCTGCAAATTGCATGCAGGGTTCCCAGATACTTTCAAACTTCTCCTTTTGTCCTTTCAGTAGATATGTAATCCGCTCCAATGGGAGTGTAGACGGCATCAGTTTAATCCATTGTCCAACACTTGGTGGCTTCATGTTTTTCCAGTGTAATGCAATCAATGTTTTTGCTTGTAGTATACAAATAATAGTTAAAAGTTGCTCACTTGTTGTGAATCTTGTGTTTTTGTTTTTTTTAGGCGGTATACCTAAAATTATAAAGGAGGGTTCCAGTGGAAATTCTTTCAATATAATATCTTTAACAGTTTGTTTTATTGCAACCCAGAATGTCTTGATTTCCCTATATTCACAAATACAGTTGAAGAAAGTTTCCTTTTCTTCTCCACATTTAGAACAAGTATCTGGGATATTTGGATTATATTTATTTAATTTTGCAGGGGTGACATAAACACGCATGAGCCACTTGTATTGTAGTAATCTTAATTGAGAATTAATAGTTTTCTTATAGGCTTTATTACAAACAAATTCCCATTCCTCTATTGATAGTTGAATTCAAATCTTTCTTCCATGCCTCAAATTTCGCAACAGAGTTGTCAGAGGAATGTGATATCAATTTATAAAATTCTGAGATTGTTCCCCTTTTAAGGTCATTTCCACTGATCACCTCCTCCAACTCAGAGATGGGTGATTTTGATATGTTATTTAGTTTTGCTCTTACATAGCTTCTTAACTGAAGGTATTTAAAAAAATATTTGTCTGTTATATTTGTGTCTAAGCAAGTCGAATGACAACATGTAGTCAGAGTTCGCCATGTACAAATCTCCAATTTTCTTCAGTCGGTTCAGAGCCCACAGCTTGAATACTGCATCAGCTCTCCCAGGTCTAAAATCTTGATTTCCCCAGATCTGGGTCAGTTGTGACAAGGTAACAGGTTCATTGATATACCTTTTTACATTGTACCACACCTTAATCATGTTACATACTATTGGGTTTTTAGTTTTTTTTTTTTAACCAAGTTAACTTTTGTATCCGAGAAAGGGTATAAAGGCAATGAAGGTACTAAGAAATTACTCTACATTTCCGTCCACTGGGGGGCGTCTTTTGTAATAAAATAATACCTTATGGATCTAAGTTGGGCAGCCCAATAATACCACTCTATATTTGGACACATCAGGCCTCCTTTATTATAAGGTAAATGGAGTAGGGACAGTCTTATTCGAGCCCGTTTTTTGGTCCATAAAAAATCAAGAAGCAGTTTTTTAAACATTTTAAACCAATTAACAGGGGGAGGCAAGGGAATATTCTGAAAAACATACAATAATTTTGGAAGTATCATCATTTTAAAAGTATTGATTCGGCCTATAAGAGACATCGGGAGATGTATCCATGTATTAAATCTATCAGTAATTTCATTTATTAATGACTCATAGTTAAGATGAACAATAGAGTGTAAATTTGGAAGAATTTGTATTCCTAAGTAAGTAAACTTTGGGACTGATTTGAATTGTGAGACCACAGCTGGTGGGTTCTCCCTTTCTTTTTTATGTAGTAGTAAAATTGAAGATTTTAATTTGTTGACCAAATAACCTGAAATATAGCCAAACTCATGAATTAGATTCAGCAAAGCAGGGATAGATGACATCAGATTACAAAGAAATAAAATGACATCATCTGCATATAATGAGAGCCTATGTTCTACCTGATCTATTGAAATTCCTGTTATGAGAATGTGCTCGTATAGCTATGGCGAAGGGTTCCATTGCTAAAGTGAATAGCAGCGGCGATAACGGGCAGCCTTGGCGACTTCCACGTTTGATTAACATAGTTTTGGACACATTTTTGTTTGTTAGAATCTCAGCAGTTGGGTGTAAGTATAATAGCTGTACCCATTTTCAAAATACTGGTCCTAATCCAAAACGAGTTAACACGTTAAACAGATATGCCCACTCTACCCTATCAAACGCTTTTTCAGCATCCAGGGAGAGAAGGGCGGTATCTTTAATGTTTTGAGATCTCTGAATAATATTGAGAAGCAATGTAATCCTTTTTAATGTACATCATGTTAGACGCTTATTTATGACAGGTGTTTATTTTTTATAAGTTTTCACTTGGCCATTAAATGAGGCAGGTCCCCATTCAAGGTCAGGCGTTTTATCAAAGACATCGTACAGTATACTAGTTTTTCTGCGCCCACATCAATAGAGAGGACTTTTTTTAAGCATTGAAAAACAACTATTAACTGCAGCAGAAATGTGGTTGCTGCCCGAAACCTGTGCACTCAACTTTGAAGTGTGCATGAGTCAACTGTCAGACTGTCATGAAGCATCGTGTTGTTAGCACTGAATCAGGGAAAGTTTGCAGAAATGTAACATTATCATTGGCAAAAGCTGGTCAAGAGAAGATGTTGCAAAGCTTTTTTAGATATAAAGACATTAAACTATTCTTCTTTCTATAGTCATTTCTTGTAGAAACCAGTAAATCCTTCATGATTTGTAAGGGTGACATCTACTAGTCTAATAAATTGTAGCACAGTACTAATACTAAAAGTTTTCTTTGTTTCTCCAGCAAGTAATATTAGTCATTAGTGACTACATATATAGAACAACTTCAGATCAACTAACAGTTTCATTTACTGCTTTTTATTTGTTTTCACTGTGTAATTTCATCTTGAAGTGGCATGGTCGCTTAGTAGTTAGCACTGTTGCCTCACAGCAAGAAGGTCATGGGATTGATTCCCACCTGTGGAGTGTGCATGTTTCCCTGTTTGTGTGGTCCCTCTGGGTGCACCGACTTCCTCCCACATCCAAAGACACGCAGGTTAAGTGAATTGGAAACTTCAAATTGACTGTAGGTGTGCGTGCAAGTGTGAATTTGTTTCTGTCTATATATGGCCCTGTGATAGACTGACATCCTATCCAAGGTGCCTCACACCTTATGACTACTGGGATAGGCTGCAGCCCCCAATGTGAGCATTAATTTGAGGAAGTGGGTATAAAAAAATGGATGGATGGAATTTTGTCTTGGTTATATGTTGCACTATTTACTATCCCAGTGACATTTGATCATATTCCAAATTTACATTTCAAAGAATTTTGTGTGTAAAAGTACACCAAATATTACCATTTGAAGTTTGGGGGAGGAAAAAAAAGTCTTTGTGCCTTCACTTTGGCGAAATTGTTTAATATTTTCCAAAGACATTCCTTAAAAATGATGTCACATCAGCACATAATTTGGATCTCATCCAAGTTTAAATAATTTCCCCCTTTTCAGGAGCTAATTTGTTAAACTTCAACAATGTAATCATAAAGCTATCACTTCTTCTTAAATCTTAATTTGTAGTCAGTATTTTTATTTTTTTATGTTAATGTGGTAACCTATGAACAGGCATGCACATAACTGGTACTCATGGTGCTTGTGCATTCTAAAAATAAATGATGCGCAGCAGAAAACACAAAGGAAGCACTCATAAGAGGAAAGAAATGACTGATTGTAGGAAAAGTGTTTCTCTCTGCTGTGCATCAATGATGCTTTGCACACACGGGCACCATGAGTACCAGTTATGTGCACCCCTGCCTATGACATCTAGCTGTATGAAAAATTGTAGATTTTTATCACATGAGTATACCAAAATATAATATCACATATGGCAAAATGAGCACATTTTGCCATATGTGATTTGGCAAGGGCTTTGACTGGTAAGTCAATCAGCCTTGTCCCTCCAATATCCAATGAATAAATGTCAGTATCTGATCCTATACTGATACAGGATCAAATTGGGTCCATCTGTTGTTGAAAGCATCAATTTTAAGCAGTTGATCTCCATATTTTTGTCTTTTCAGGTAACTCTGAAAGGTGAAACAACCTCCCAGGTGGTGCAGGATGACCAGGTTAAAGGACCCCTGAGGGTAATAAGATGTGTCTTTTTGATATTGGCGGGTTAGTCCATACCAGTGAGCAGTATCTTAAAAACAATAATTGCTATCCCCTTAGTTGCTAAATTAAATAGGCACATAATGAAAATGAAGCAATCAGACTGTGGGAAATGTTCATACACCAGATCATTTGACAAAGCAGCTTTGTTTTGCCTATGTAATTTCCCATAGACAACCATGAGTAAATAATAGGACAAACTGTTGGACTGTAGTAGGAATAGGTGTGGCTTAATTTGACCATAATTTGTCAGCTGCTGAACACTGGGCAGTTTGTGTGCTTGTCTGTGCACTCTGCACCCGGGCACACACTTTTTACATCATTGTCAGCTAACAGGTTAAGATGGTAATCATGGGAAGAAACCTAATGTCTACATGAGCCATAATGTATAACAGACAAGAAAAGAAAAAAGAAACAGAAAAGAAACAAGAATTAAAGACTGGATAGAACATGTGGCCTGGGATGATCATAAAACGTATTTGATATTCAAATTAGGGATGGCAAACTATGAACATTGTTTTGAGAACATTTCGAAACCTTTGCACCAACCATGTTTATCAGTCAGCATCAAAAGAGAGCTGTCACATGCTCCTCTAAATGGGACCTCATTATGTCAGCAGCTGTTCCGAAACATTCAAGGCTGCACTCAGCGCAGGGTCTGGGTGTGCATCGATGGTGGCGAACTTAACCAAAAACTTGGCATACTCTTATGTCCCTGTATTTTTCAGGTGGGCTCGATTGTGGAAGTGAGGACTAATGAGGGTTTATCCAGTGAGGCCATAATCAGCAAGCTCACAGATGCCAGCCTCTACACTGTGGGTGAGTCCCTCTCCCACTATTGCTCTTTGAAAGGGTGTACTTGCGTTGTAAGCGATAGAAGAAGTACTTGCATCTTTTACTTAAATATAGTAATAAAAAAATACTTTGCCAAAGTAAAAGTTACTAGCATGTTGCCCGTGGATTCCATGGGCTCTAGATTAGGTAGTGTTAATGATTTTTAACTGTTAAGCTTTATTCAAGATGCCTGCAAAAATATGTTAGTGGTCTAAAAGTTATCGGAACTAAATTTATTGGAAGCTAATTGGTCCATTGATGGTTTTCATAGTTATCTGGAAAGCTAATCCACTAATGAAAATGTTAGCTTCAATAATTAGCGGACCTGTGCCCACCACTGGTATTAAGTCATATTTTTGGGGACTGAGCGGTAGGGATGTGAATCGTACAACAACTCAGGATTCAATTCGATTCCGATTCTTGGGGTGACGATTCGATTCAAAATCGATTTTCGATTCAAAGAGCTCTGGGAAATAGTTATATTACTTAAAAAATGTTTATGTTTAAGAAAATGCAGCTTTATAAGGTTAAGTGATTCTAAAGATGTAAATTTACTTATCTGCTTTGCTCGTTCGGAATTGACTGGCAGTTTAGCGAAGCGCTGGTCAGTAGTCGGCAGAGACCGCTGCTCCGCTCCTTTTAGCTCCGGATGATGACGTAGCATGTGGGCTTGTGGATTTGAAGTGTTTCCAAAGTACTTAACTTTCATTTTGCAGATTTTGCACACTGCATAAGTCATGTCAAGCTCCTTCTTACGCAGCAAATAATAAAATCCAAAATGCGCCCAAACATTTGCCTTCAGCAAAGACGGTGCTGGCTGAATTAGCTCTTCATCCGCCATGCTAAGCTTCAGCTCACAAATGTTTGAAGCACGCCGGACCCCCCCGCCCCTCGCGGAGACGCTGTAGTACGGAAGCCGTTGCCTGACAAACAGTACATGCAGCGAGTAAGCAAGGAAATGTTTAATAAAATGCTTTTAAAAAATCGATTCTTGGACATTTTGGATTGATTCAGAATCGTAATAAATAAGAATCGCGATTCAGACGTGAATCGATTTTTTTTCCGACAACCCTACTGAGCAGTGGTTCTCCTAGTGGCTTACTTTATTGTGGACACTAAAAGTTATGAGCTGTTTTTTATCCTCCAGTAATCATACATTAAGTGTAGCTAACAGGTGAAGCTTCCAGCTGCTAAAAATGCTAATGCCGTTAGCATGCAGGTGACAGTTTCACTCTGTCTGCAAGTCACAAAACTGAGTTTGAGCAACGGACAAAAATTTGAGTGAATGAAAATAGTACGTGACGTTAGTGCTCTGCTGAGGTTTATCAGCTAAATTAGCTTTTAGCTGTAGGATGTTGAATCAATCACTGTCGACTTGAGTGTTCAACCTATTTTTGTTTTTACCAAATAAAGCTACACAGTTTTTAATTATTTCTGCCATAACTACAAGAAAAGTCTCAAGTTTAAATAACTTATTTTTTATTACATTTTTTAAAGCTCTCAAGTAATAAAAGAAAAGAGCACAGTGCCGTTTCATTAGGGTTGAGCTGGATACTCGTTTCAGACGAGTATCCGGTACAGATAAAGCATTTTTCACGAGTGCAAGCATGATACGAGTAAAATGCGTCAATATCTGTACTCGTGCTGAAGGAAAATCCTCATTGTGTAACTGACTGTCTTCACGCTCTGTGATTGGCCAGTCACACACATCTCTGCAGCCAGACCTGTGCCCCACTCTCGCTCACACACACAGACAGGGCCTGATATCTCTGTGCATGGCTTGACTCTAGCTCATGTTGCTCTCTTCGCTACTCCTTAGGTTTTCTTCAGATCTCCTCTATTTTGGTTTGTATGATATTTAAAGTTACTTGGTGAATTTGTTTTGTAACGTACGTGGTGCATTTGACAAGACAGAGCTGAAAACGGCTTGTCACATTGGTCAGTGCCTCCACTCCGGTCGGGTTTTTTTTTTTTTTAATTTTTATGACCATTTATTTGCTCTTAGTTTGGCTGGTGATATAAAGTCAGCTGGAAAACTTTGCTCCTACTGAACACGGTGCTTTTGAGAAGAATACAGTGAACAAGGCTGACATTATTTTCAAGTTTGCCATCACTGGATGTTTGCATGAATCACGAAGTTCACACAGATCATTAAAAAATAAACAGTCTTACAGACCACTTACACGCATATAGCTGAACACACAAAGTAGCCTATAGTAATATTTTTATTGTATATGGCTGTAGTATCTGACACTTTCTCACTGCAGTTCATAAAAATATAATATAAATATTACAAATTCAGCTTGACATACTATATATAGGCTTTGAATACAGTAGATATTTTAACTGTTATTTAACACACACTCTCTCACTTACACATTGAGTGATACAGAGGGTACTTCAGCTGACACTGAACCGGGCAATAGCAGTACTGGTAGCACCCACCTTGCCCCCACTGAGACCAATATTGCATCTGGTGATGGAGGTCCTCCACCACCAAAAACCAAAAGGACCTCTGCAGTATGGGACTCTTTTACTGTTAGTGAAAATAATCCCTCCAAATCCATGTGTAAGCTTTGCAAGTCCAAAATAAGCAGAGGTAGAGATACAAAACATTAAAATACAACATCTCTACATAACCATCTGTTATACGTTCGTCACACACCGAAAGCCCGCTGTATCAGCCACCTCCTCCTCCAGCCCGTCTACCTCTCCTGGCAGCATTTCTTCTCAGGACACTTGTATTCAGCTGGGTGCTGGTAAGGGCTCACCTTCTCCCTCCTCCACCAATACTCACTACAGCCATTCTCTGCAAACCATCCCCGGTCAAAAAAAAAAAAAATTTACGGAGATGATTGGTTAAATGATCTGCACTCAATCTCAATTCTGAGGCTGTTCTGTAAATATTCATTCATACACTTAAGAATATTCATGTCGAGTTCATAAAAAAAACTCATACTTTTGTAATCAAAAACATTGATTTGAATCTCAATTTTGAGGCTGTTCTGTAAATAGTTTTGAAATAAACAATAAATATAGCAACGTCTGATCAATCCATTTCAATTTCAGACTTAATGTACAGAATTAAGCCCCACCCATTTCTGGTTAAACCACACCCACTTCCGGTTTGCCCCACCCACTCATAGATGCAGATAATTTAGATGGCTGAACAGATATAGATACAGATAGTGGTTTACTCACTTATCCCTATGTTTCATATTTCTTTATATTTTAAGAAATATATTTCTTGTCCCACATCAGAAACATTTAAACATTTGCTGAATGAATGAATTGACCATTACTACATGTACACATTACTTTTCATGCCATTGTATTTGTCTAAAAGTAAATCAAGAAATTATCTCAACAGATAAGTTATGGTTTTAATTTACAGATGAACATCAAAGATTTCTAAAGAATCTTTTTTTTTTTTTACTATTTTAACCCTCTGGAGTTGAATGACATGCCCTCCTGTCAAAAGACACATGACCTAATTAAGAGGACATAGCACACAATCCGCTCCACTGAGTGTCTGTTTGAATGCATGTTGAAAGTGTGGAATTCAACCTCCAGACCACTTTTTGAATTTTGTTGATATGCCAAGTATAACTTGAATTATGATTAATAATTTATGCAAGTTTTTTGGGGGGGATATTCTCATATTCGCTACGCGTTTTGCAGACAGCCAATCAGACAGACTGATTTCCGCAGCACAGTCCGTTCCAAATGCAGACTGCAGTCTACTGCATCAGCTTCAGGCATGGCATTTCACGGTCAGTCCTGCACCCTGCGGTCTGTAGCCGTCAATCCTGCAATCCTATGCGGCGTTATACACACCTTGGACACCACTGGACAGAGAAAAACAGAATCAGTCGGCATCATAAACTACCCTTAAGGTATCATTTATTGACATTAAATCAACAGGAAAGTAGAGAAAATACTAAGGTGATTGCCGGCCGCAAGTCCTAAACTTCACTAACACAGACTGAATTTAGATGACATTGAGGCCGAGGCCCATTCTGTTGCTAAAAAAATTCACATAAAAGCATGAATGAATGAATTCAAAATAAAAGCAACTGCACAGACATGAAACAGCTTTGTTGTGAAAGAGTAATTTTTGCAAACAGGTTAATGGGATAATGGAGGATTAACAGGATAAGGTGTTTTTAAGTGAATAACAAAACAAATATGATGAAATATTTTCGAAACACTAAATGTCTGAAATGGATTCAGTCCTCTGGCTTTTGCAGTTGGACCTTCAAGGCGGTTTTGTGGTGTGACTGTGTGTACCAGCGTGTGCGCGCTCTTTGACACAATGTTCTTTGGCTGTATTCACTTCATATCACAGTGGAATGGAATTCTTGTTCTTGAGGACCCTCCCATTCTTGTTCTACTGGCTGTTGGGATGGTTTCCCCACAGATCTGGCAACACTGGTTTTCCAAGCCTTCTTAAAGGCAACATTCGCATGACCCAAGTGTGAAGCTGTGCTGGCCGGGTCGGGAAGTCACGGCATCAGCACAGTGATGGGGCTCCACAATACTGGGGAAAATAGACTTTGGGATTTTTTTTGGCCCATGACACACTCACACTCACTCACTCAAGATTTTTTTTTTTTGATATGCTGAAAATGCATATGTCTGGCCTGTATGTGGCACTGTAGCACTTCCACCCTGTTTTGTGGATGTTCCACAAAACAAAGAGGGTTTGCGCTGATCATCTGTAATAGAATTACTGTGTATTTAATGTGAACCAGTGTGTTTGTGTGTTTTTTATCCGAGCCAAAATATGGCCATCGGGTATCGCAAAGTCTGTCCGTCCATCCGTGTGTCTGTGCTCAGTGCAAGTCCATTCCTGAAAGGCTCATGGCAGCCCACCTGGAGTTTGCCAAAAGGCACCTGAAGGACTCAGACTTTGAGAAACAAAATTCTCTGGTCTGATGAGACAAAGATTGAACTCTTTGGCGTCAGTGCCAGGGGTCATGTTTGGAGGAAACCAGGCGCCATCCTGACAGTAAAGCGTGGTGATGGCAGCATCATGCTGTGGAGATGTTTTTCAGCAGCAGGAACTGGCAGGTTAGTCGGGATTGAGGGCAAGATGAATGCAGAACTGTACAGAGACATCTTGGATGAAAACCTGCTTCAGAGAGCTTTTGACCTCAGACTGGGGTGACAGTTCTGCACCGGTGGTATTGATATCGAGTCAGATATTAAGTTGTAGTAACAGTTAGTATTGGAGTATGTTTTTTTGTTTTTTTTTGTCATCCCTACTTTCAATGCCTTAAAGTGCTAAGTGGTTGTCTCGATGCGGTGAAAACTGTGATGTCACATTTTCTTCACTGACTAATGTCCTGCCTATTTAAATCACTTGTGATAATTTATTTAAACATTGCCCTGTTGGACAAATAACTTAAGTGTGCTGTTTGTGTGTCTTTCAGTGTTTGATGATGGTGACGAGAAGACCCTTCGTCGTACATCCCTGTGCTTGAAGGGGGAGAGACATTTTGCAGAGAGTGAGGTGAGTTTTAAGACTGACAACAGTTGTGTAACGGAACATTGTTCCATCTGTACAGACCACATCATAATGGTGTAAAATGGCGATTTATTGTCAGTGTATTGTTTTTAAGACAGTAACTGTGTAAATCTTGGTGCAGAGTTGCGATGAAATCATAGTGTGAGTGGAGGTACATATTCAAAGCACACAACCTCTGTCAGTCTGTATAGATGCTGCTGGCTTGTATGTCATTCAGTGTCTGGCCAGGGTTCTGTCTGTCTGTCTATCAGTCAACTTTTATTTATATAGCCCTTTACACAGCCCAAAAGGCGAACAAAGCACTTTCCAGTAAAACTAAAAACAGTCTACAACAAGGACTCTATAAAATGACGAAATAAAATCAAGAATACTAAATGTAAGCATAGAAAGAAGTCAGTTCCTGACAGGAACTGAGGATGCAGTGTGTGTGTGTATGTACAACATTTCCCTGTTTTTCTTAACTGATTGGATGAGGTGCTTTCTCTGTGGCATCTGAGCCAAGTATGGCTGGAGCTTCGGGGGGTAAGTACTGACAAATCATTGGACTATCATTTCTGTGCTTCTCTTTCCTTCGCACATTTTGTCTAACGCATTTCAGAGTCAGATGATGGTAAATATAACAGGTTTGCCTGAATTCTGAGTGCATTAAGAAGTTGCATATGACATGTATTCATGAGCCACAAATGACACATATATTTGCCAGTCTGCTTGAGTGTTGTCATCTGCACTTTTATTCATTTATTTTCACATTTTTTGTTTTGCCGCCTCGTTTTTTTTTTTTTAATAATATAAATATGACTGAGTGATATGAGCATTACAAGCACCACTGAGATTCTAGTGGTGAACCTGGAGATTTTTAGGGTCCTGCAGGTGAGCGATAATCTCACTATTTACAATACATGTGATTGAACTAATGAAGCCTCACTGGATGAAGAATGAAACATCTGAAAACAACTAAACAACTCCAGTTGCTCAAACTCGACCTGGCCTGGTTGAATAATAATCTCCACAGACTTCCACTTACGTTTTAGACTTTTGCTTCATGTGCCATTTGAATGCACTCCCTTCAACTCATTCCTTGAAGTATTAAAATATTAAATGCATATTCACATTTTATCTGTTTCTCTATCATGTTCTCTGTCTCTCTGCAACTCTCCCGCTTCTTTCTCTAAAACTCTCAGACATTGGACCAGTTGCCCCTCACAAACCCAGAGCATTTCGGCACCCCAGTCATTGGAAAAAAGTCCAATCGCGGTGGGCGTCGTTCGTCCCAGGCAGTGTGAGTTTGCTGACATCAACTCACAGGAACAGAATTGATGTTATGACAGATGGTTACTGTATGAGCCTCCTCTGTCCCTTCACGGCCAAACTTTTTGAGCTAGATTCCATTCATTTATGTTTTCTATAGATGGTTGCCTTTAAAGAGGCCTGTCACACTGTAATGATTTAGCCTGTGTATGCTAGTGATGGGATGAACAACACTGGTGCGTCAACACTGTGCCGAGCACACAAGAGTGAAACCCCATATTGGTGCGTGTATTGCACCAATTGCAGTACACCGCAGTCTGCGTGTTTTGTAAAAAAAAAAAATCATGTGACCGATACAGGAACTGTGTCGTTCAACTGCGCTGTGCCATATTGTGTTTATAAGGAAACAAACTGTATCGACATGTTGCGGATTTGTTGGATGGAGTTTTGCTGTTGGATTTTTGTTTGCCCTCACCTTGTTCCACTGACTTCATTGATCATTCAAAGGCATTTCCCCAGTCTGGAATGATGCCAAATAAGGTAAATCTTTTTCTCCTTTGGGCATTGTTTACTGTTATTTTTCCAATTAGATATGTTTGTACTCCTTTACAATACTGGAAGAATAACCAGAAAACATATCCACACCTTTATTAACTCTGAAATTTTTATGCTCACCATCTTCATCTGTACCCTGTGAAAGAGTTTTTTCTAAGGCAGGGGAACTGGTGTGTAAGAATAGAAATCGCCTTGGAGCAAAGACACTTCAGAAACCTTTGTTCCTCAGTAAAAATGCATAAATCTATTTTTAGTCTTTTATTTCATATGCTTTAACACTTAAGTTAACAAATTTCCATACATAAGTTACAAATTTTAACTCTGAATTTTATTACAGACAAATTTGCTATATTTTATAAACCAACTGTTTAGCATTTACACAAACAAGGTTTTAAGCAAATTTTAAACTCTTCTCATGAACAGCTTAACTTGACATACAAATTGAGCACATGAAATTATGCAGTGATATATTTTAAATAGAGGACTGGTGATTAAATACGAGGTCTGTCCATAAAGTAACGGTCCTTTTTATTTTTTTCAAAAACTATGGATTTCATTCATATGTTTTTACGTCAGACATGCTTGAACCCTCGGGCGCATGCGTGAGTTTTTCCATGCCTGTCGGTGACGTCATTCGCCTGTGAGCACGCCTTGGGAAGGAGTGGTCCCGCCCCCTCGTCAGATTTTCATTGTCTGGAAATGGCGGAATGAAAAGGACTTTTTTCCATCAGAATTTTTTCAGAAGCTGTTAAAGACTGGCACCTGGAAACCATTCAAAAAATTTATCTGGCTTTCGGTGAAAATTTTACGGGCTTCACAGAGAATAAGGACTTTAACTACAGCTTTAAGGACGGTTGGTGCACCGCGCTCCGAGCTGCGACGACGAGGCACAAACCACTGGATCATTTCTAAACGGATGGCTCTGTGGATACGAGACCATCGTGTGTTCTTTCTCTGGTTATCACAAGAGCTGGACATCAGCCATTTTCTGGCAGATTTCAGTTTTAACAAGAGATTTTGGCTGATGTCCAGCTTTTGTGATAACCAGAGAAAGAGCACACGACGGTCTCGTATCCACAGAGCCATCCGTTTAGAAATGATCCAGTGGTTTGTACCTCATCGTCGCAGCTCGGAACGCGGCGCGCCGAGCGTCCTTAAAGGGGTCCTTAAACCTGTAGTTAAAGTCCTTATTCTCTGTGAAGCCCGTAAAATTTTCAGCGAAAGCCAGATAAATTTTTCAAATGGTTTCCAGGTGCCAGTCTCTAACAGCTTCTGAAAAAATTCTGATGGAAAAAAAGTCCTTTTCATTCCGCCATTTCCAGACAATGAAAATCCGACGAGGGGGCGGGACCACTCCTTCCACAAGGCGTGCTCACAGGTGAATGACGTCACCGACAGGCGTGGAAAAACTCACGCATGCGCACGAGGGTTCAAGCATGTCTGACGTAAAAACATATGAATGAAATCCATAGTTTTTGAAAAAAATAAAAAGGACCGTTACTTTATGGACAGACCTCATATGTCACAGGCTGTTGGGTTTGCAGCACGTTAGCTTTTCCATCTTTTCATTTTATTTACCTGCAGTGATTTTATAACTACTGCAGGGGTCACTATTGAGTGACCAATACAGTGTCAATACAGTGCTGACAGTTTGTGTAGTGTGTCAATACACTAGGCTGAGAAATGCACTTGGAGCAGACAGACACTAAGGGACTACTTTTAAAATGCTACCTTTCTTCAGCCATGACAAGGAACTGAAGTATTTTCATACATCCTTTTTGAAAATCAGTACTCCTTATGTGGAAAAGTTTTCATCAGGCTGAGATGATAAATCCGAATGAAATGAACAGGAAAGATTTAGACTGTTTACTCAATGTGAATGAGGACTGCAGCTTTAAGTTGAGCCAATCAGTGGACGTATTTCAAACTTAGGAGTAGCTTATGGCCCGTGTATGTGGGACGTATGAACAATATGCTGCATTCGTTGAAAATATTTTGCATGCCCAAACTTTTGTGACGAACTCTTCGTACTACAACGTAAATCACCGTGCTTCAATGTGCTCTAAACTTATTCAAAACTCACCCATAACTTAATAGAAGTACACCAGCGTATTTGGTGTATTTTTCATATGGTGGCATACACTGGCAAAATTGTCAAGGTGTGACAGGGCTATTAGTTGTGCTAATTTATACACACACCCACACACAGGGCCCTCCCTAAGCATGGCACAGCACCAGGTTGTCACATTGTCAGCGCCATCATGCCGATTTCCAAGTTTAGGTTAACATTTTTTTCGGATAATTTTTCTTAAATTTAATGAAATTTGTCGGTTTGCAGCCACACAAAGTGATTTCTCTTGTCTCCACTGTTTTCCCTGTGTAAGCTCATAAATCAGGCATCTCCCGATGATTCAGTGTGCAAGACTCGCATGCCATTGGTCTGGCTAACTATCACTCATCGCTGTCATTGGTGGAATCTCATAAAGCAGGCATCTTGCGATGGTTCAACATGCAAGTTACAAAGCCTGCGGATCAGAGGACTCCTTTGTTTTTGTTTTTTTGCTTTTTGCTTTCCCGCTGTTGGTAAAACCGTGGGTGCTTGATGTGGCTTGTACTGAAGACTGTGTCTCCTTGTTTGTAGTGTTTTGAGACACACCTGGAATAATATGGTTTGTTGTGTGGTGAAATGTTTTAATGGATCAGATGTCGCTGTTGCAGTATTCATGCTGAGTGAAACTCTCGTCGGATTTAATGTTGTATGCTTACGCCGTTAGCGCTTTTAGCAGCTGTTAGTAGTCCCCCCCAGTTATGCTTACTTACAGTATGATTGAGAAAATCCGCAGCTCATAACTTTTAATGTTCACAACAAAGTAAACCATTATGAGAACCACCGCGCAGTTCCCAAAAGTATGATTTAATAAACAAAGATCTCAGGTCACGTGGTTTGGATTCTGAGAGGGGTGTGTTCAGGTGTCTTTCATCACACGTAGAGCCACACATGTGCCACCGCCTTTATACAGTAATAACTTTGTTTAGCTGCTATGAACATGACGCTGTACAGAACATAGACTTCATTTTGGCTCTTCCGGGTCTCTTTAGAAAACGTATGAGTGACGTCACTCAGCTCTGTCCAGTATGTATACAGTCGATGGTTTTAATGTGGACATGCATGCATCACATAACTTGTACATCGACATGGGTGAATCTATGGATAACACGGCAGTAAATGTGTGTAACTTGTCCAAAGAAGGGTGGACAAAGTCCTTTAAACATGTTCCAGATGTGACAGTCAGAACATTGGTGCCAGCAGCTGTAATCCTGCATGCTCTGTGAACACTTTTTTTTTTCCCCCCTCCATGGCTTTATTCATGAAGACCATTCAAATATTACAAGAATAAAAACAGCTTGTGTAAAAAATACATTGTCTTAATTGAAACGTGCTTTGCACACATGATAGCGATGTTTGGTGTGTAAAGCCGGAAAAACAGTGGCACATTCCATAGCTAAGTGTTCTCAGGTAGATTGCAGAGCACGATAAAACCACAACGTTCCCTTCATTTATCAAACATTCAAGCATGCTGCTACATTTGTCATGAAAACAAAACACCAACTCATATTTTTCAGGCATTTAGAAACCATAAAAGGTGCACTGAAAGCAGCAGAACTTGACATTGGACTTTGTCCCTGTGCTTGGTGGTCTAAGGGGCTCAGCGGCTCTTTCAGCAGATGCTTCTGAATTTATCATAAACCGTGTCTGTATCTGAAGGGCCATCGGTCTTGGATCTGGATACCATCAGGCCCTCCTTAGTCTGCGCTCCCGAGTGTTTTGGATGAACATGCACTTAAAGCTGTACCTCCAGTGGAGTTGGGACTTTTCGCTTTTATTTATGCATCCCTGAGCTTGTGAGTTGATAATATCACAACAGTTTATTCCTAATGATTTCTGAAAAGTAATGTCTTTGGGTATGTCCAGGGTTGGTCATTTTATGAAGAATCAATTTTGGATTGCTGTGCGTCTGTACTAAGTATTATTATTTTTATTCCAACAGTTGTGTTCAAACATTCTTTGTGTCTTCATAAAAATCTGCAGGTAGGAGTGAATGACCTGCTTTCAGTACAGACCAAAACCACTCTGCTGGGTGACAGGAGAGCAATATTTACCACTTCAGTTTTATGTTTTAATCCATATTGGGAACCATGCTGTTGGAAATTAAAATCACATCTACACTTTTGCTGTTTTTTTTTTTTTTTTATAATTATTATTATTAAGGCTGTGTTGAATTTGCTCTGATTACAGATGCTTTATTACCATCTCAAATCAAATAACTTAAACATCTTAGTCATAGGGGCTACACAGTAAAAGGCTTGTGTATGAAAGGCATTGGTTTACTTAATTTTAACAGGCTCAATATTTACAACCCCAAATCAGAAAAAGTTGGAGCAATATGGAAACTGCAGACTTAAAAAAAACCAAACAATAAAACAAAGTGCGTTGATCCTTACATTTATAGTACCAAGTGGCCAGTCAAGGAACTGCAACTTTTTCCTTTTTTTTTCTTTTTTTTTTTGGTGGGTTCAGTTTGAGCGTGTTCTGCTTACCACTTGTTCCTAGTGTTAAGGTATTGGACTGGTTCAAAAGAAGCCATAAAATAATCCTTCTTTAAAAAAAATCCAACTAGGGGGAAATTTGCACGGCTACAGCAGCAGTGGTAATGGTAATTGTCCAAGTAGCAGGCCGATAAACAAATAAGTGTGCAAAAAGAGAGAATAAAAAGAATAGAAACACTATAAACAATGTAAGCGTGTGTGCATACATATATATACACACACACACACACACAGGGATGCACATAACTGGTACTCATGGTGCATGGGTGTGATGAAAAAATAAATGATGTGCAGCAGAAAAGACAAGGGAAGCACTTCATAAGAGGAAAGCAATGACAGATTGACAAGTATTTCCCTCTGCTGTGCATCAGCGAGTTTTAGCACACACAAGCACAGTGAGTACCAGTTATGTGCACCCATATATATATATATATATATATATATATATACACACACACACATCAGAGTGTGTGCAGGCAGTGACAGCAGATATTGTCTTATAGGACAACATGGTATTTTGGAATGCTAATTCTGTCTGTTGTCTCAGTGCGGAAGAGGAGAATGACTCTTCATCAAGTGAGGATCTGGAAGACGACAGCAGGAGACTAAATGACGAGTTGTTGGGGAAAGTATGCAGCATCGAAAATGAGGAGGATCCTTGCAACTGCTATCTGGCTCTGGTAAACACTCACACCTTGTCTCGGTATAACCATTTACCGATCTGGTAGTCACGCCCATTAATGCTGGTGACTGGTGTGGCTTCTTGCAGGTTGTGTCTCCCAGCTGTAATGATGAGCTTGTGGTGAAGAAGGATCAGTGTTTGGTCAGATCCTTCAGCGATTCAAAGTTGTAAGTTCACAGCAATTTTTTTTTATTCTTTTAATATATCTGCATATGTTGAGGATTACTGTTTTTATGTTAACACCCAAAAAAATTTGCTGTTGCCTTTCTGTTTCTGTGCAGTTGCATTGTGGCAAGACGATGCGTCCACTTTATCAACAGTGTCACCACCTCAAAGTCTGACTATTCTAAGCAGAGAGGTGAGTCTGCACTGAATGTTTCTGTTAATGACCAAGGTTGCATTGTAAAATTAATCTTTCTTCAATAATATACATGCATTCAGTGAATTTAATCCTAGGCATTGTGATGGAATAGTAAGGTGTACCAAGCATACACAGTAATTTACAAACCAGTTCATATTACTGCATTCGTGCGTTGGAGTGCCCAGGGTGTTCCGCACAAAATTCTGCCTGATGAGGGGGTGGGTGGGATGCACAAGCATGGCCAAATATTACATTTGTTGGACCACCCAATTCAATAAAATGTCTTCATTTCATCACAAAAAACATAACTCACCTGCTTGTGTCCATTTTTGTCCTGTAAAAATTCTTTTGTCATTCGTTAAATGTGTTCCTCATTGGGTGATATCTGGCACGTCATCTTCAAAACTTTAAGAGGATATCAGACAGAGAACTTTCCAGATGGTTGTTTTGTTCTGTCCTTGTTCGTAGTTTGCCAGTGGATGTCCAGTCGATGTTGAGCTCCTTTCTCACGTCAGCTGGATCTAAATTGTCACTGCAAAATTCTGTCTTAACCTTTACAATGATAGACATTATCCTGGAATAGTTCTGCAAGACAAAGAACCATGTCACCAAAGTTAATATTAAACGGATTAAATGACCGAACATCCAGTGCTCAGGTACGTGTCCAATAATTTTATTAATGCAATTAAAATGTTTACAATCACTGAAAGTTTTCAGTGTGGCGCGGTTATTTATACTGTGCACGTACTGAAGTGAAATCCAGGACTACAAAACCAGTGTTTGTATACGGATTTTTGGCAAAAATTGTTTCCATGTTCCGTTTATTTCATCATATAAAACCGCTAACTTAAAAAAATGTATTTTATGGCTTTAGTTTGACCCGAAACGTGCTTTTTCTCAAAACGTGACCCTGTGGAGAAAACAAACAAACCATCTTAACGGCAGCCGGCATGCTTATTGTTGCATTGCTACCACCTGGTACATCAGTCTGTTATAGAAGGACTAAATCCTCTCTGAGTCCAGTGTCCTTCAAGAAACAAAGCAAACGCTTTTCCTTCATACTTGACCGTACAGCTAAAATACTACCTACAGACACTTATTTCAGGCATTTCTTTGATAGTTCTCACTCTGCTCATCCACCAGGTTACGAAGCAGCCCTCATGTTCCTGAGGAGCAGAGAGGTCCCAGATACGTGGAAGATGGATATGAGTCAGATCCTGGACTCATCCACCAGTGATGACGATGAGGATGATGATGAGGAGGAGGAGGAGGAAGAGGAGGAGGAGGAGGAGGAGGAGAAAGACAGTGATGATGATGAGGACAATGAAGAAGAGAAGCAAAAGAAACATCTCAAGGATGAGGTGCGATTCAGCCTGAATCCTGTTGATTGAGGCTCAAAGGCTTCCTGCTGTGTTGAAATCCTAACAGTTTTTGTCTGTCCAGCCGGAGGAGGAGCCAGATCCTGAGGAGAGAGACCGCTTCTTGCAGCAGCTATATAAATTCATGGAGGACAGAGGTAGGATTGCTCCAGGGTTCAGATACTGGAATACCAATTGTGCGGTGTGTTACTGGTCACTGTCACGCAGTACTTTTCATAGAAGATTTATGACTGCTGATGTAACTCTCCCCAAAATGAATAGGATAGTTGATTTTCTGTGGTTGTGTAAAATAACCTGAAGCATGCATCACTGCACAGTCTACCATTACATTGAACACAGCCATAACTGGATCAGCGAGTTGTTTGTCCATCTCCAGCGGCTTTCCTCTTTCCAGTTGTTGTGGAACACACGACATGTCTGCTAAAGGTTTTTGGTTTTCTGACCCTCTCTCACTTTGATCTTCTTGGGGAAAATGGCTACCTGTCAGACATTCGACATCCCTTGGATTTGCTCCATGAGGATGAATCGGTGTAGCATCGGTGTCCTGCACCAATGCTTTTGCAACCTCCCGTCAGAAAACCCGATGAAGAATAGGCTTCTTGCCAAGCTTCTTGAAATAGTCCTTATAGAGGAGGTATGCATTCAGCACTGTCATCATCAAGAGGTAGGAAAAAAAAAAACTTCCTTCCACCACTTGAGTCTTCCTCTTATAATCAGGATAAGAAACCATCTGGTTGTGCCTGTTGACAGCACCCATGTACTTGTTGTGGTCTTGAAATTGGCACCTTGAATCGTTGTATATGCACAGACCTCCTTCCCGTCATGCCATTTCAGCAGCTGCATCTATTCATTCTTCAACTCGATGTGTTCTCCTTTCCTCAGTTTAGCGGTTTTCAGCTCATTTGGGACACCTCATCGATTTGACTTCAGCGTACCACAGTCTTTCTTTTCAACAGATTCTGGAACAGGATCGGCACTGTATAATAATTATCGATGAAGAGTTTGTTGAGATATGGACCCATCAGGCTCATCACTAGGTCATATGTTTTCATTTGGTGAAGCTGGAGTGTCCGAATCCCCCTGGTAAATTCGTAACTGAGAACAATAGCCATTAGAGGAATCACACAGCATAAACCAACTTCACTCCGAATTTGTTTTGGCTTTTGCAGCATGTACACTCTGAATGACGGGTTACCCCTCCAGGCAGTCATACCCTCATGCAGAGCCAAATATTCACAAGGTGTGTAGAGAGACAAGAATTTCTGTTTCATTATCTCGTAAACCCCTCGAAATTTGAAAATTGGATCTTGGCCGTTTTGTCCCATTGGTACGTACTGGCTGTTTCCTTCAGGTTTCTCCCTTTTTCCAATCGCAAAAAATCCTGGTCATATGTCAGTTTCTACAACCAGAACATTGATCACATAGGCGTTGAAAAAGTCCAGGACAGTCCAGGCGTCTTTTAGTGTCACATTTATTTTTGTCCCTTCCCCGTGAACTGCAGAATTTTGGGGTCCAAAATGCCTTTCCTCCAGTTTACATCTTAGTGTTCTGAAGGCTCAAGTGTGTCATCTTCTAGGTCATCTGACTCTAAATCCAGGAAATCATCATCAGAATCCTCTGTCATGAATATTTCTCTGAATAATTACCTATTCTTCAGTCCTATGTTGTCAAGAATGCTGTGTTCGACAACAGTATCTGCAGTCGCCACCATGATTCAGTCGCTTTCCTTGTTCTGACTCGCGCTGTCAGACAACCTCCTCCCCATTTGGCAAGAGACTTGTGTAACCAATGCAAAAGGAGAGTTAAACCTGGAAGTATATTTTGAGGACTGGCAGAGAGCATAACGCATGGCGGACCGCAATATATCAGTGACCAGCAGGACTAGAGTTAATGAGCAATGAAAACAAGGAAGCTTTGCCTGTGGTGTTGATTGTTGATGTCTCAAACGATTTTCCTTGTGAAGTAAAGAAAAGGTGTTCTCATCTTGAATGACAAGTGACTGTCGGTCCTTTATTTCAATGCGTATGGATCCACCTTGATGCGAGAGTCACAACTGTCAGCCAGTACTAGCTGGAGTAAGGAGTTCTGAGTGTTCTTTCCTAGGAATTATTAGAGAACTGGTTGCTGAACAAGTAACCCCAAGTTTTCTTGAGGTTACTTACACATTGGAAAAGCACTTTTTAAAAGAAGTTGCATAATTTGCAGTATCATTACATGGTAAAAGCCTACAGGCTGCAAAAATTTTCTGTCATCTATCGATGTCTGCTGCGTTTGTCTTCTTTTACCTCGTGAGTAAAAACTGACCACTTCAGTTTTGCATAGTCATATGGAACATTGCTAAAATGAGCAGTAATCAGCCTGTAAAGACAAACCATGACACCTCAGTGTTCTGTTGACTTCTCTTTTATTTTGTGAGCAGATTCAGAAAACGTGTAAATTTGTAACCGGTTTCCTCCAACTACTCATTAAGTGTGGCTCGCATGCTGCTGCTGGTAATCAAGTCACTATTCTGTTGTCATCACCACTGGGTGGACAAGAGTCTAGTTGTAATGAGGCCACATAGCTTGTGCATCACCCTAATGCTCGTAATAGCATTGGTACGTTCCTGCAGGTGTCCCTTAACTATGTTCAGTGCTGTTTTGAATGACTTTGAAGGAATGTGACAAAAGTTTTGTTTTTCTGTGAACTGCACTTTCAGCAATACCAGTGATGGTGATGTGGGTTTAGCTCAGTGTAATATCACAGGGTATGAAACCCCCTTTGCACAGGGATCCTTGCACAGCGGCCCTTGTGCGGTCATGGATTCAGGTTGAATGCCACAAGATGCAAAAGAGGCACGCATCGATATCCTCTTACAAACCGTCATGATTACAATGGTCACCGTGAAGTATGAAACGCTACCTGATTTTCGCAGGAGAGTTATCAAGCCCAGAAGATGCACAAATACCACACAGGCCACGGAAAGACACCTCACGGAGCACCCCATGACCGTGTGTGTGTGACCTGCGGGCACACAATGGTTGCCGTGTTTTTCACCGCAGCAGCAGTAGATAATCCGCTGTAACATGATCGGAGTAACGTGAGTTTGGAGATGAACTCAGGAAAAACGAGCAGTATCTTTTCAATATCATAGCCAGCGGTTGCACTGTATCCTGTGAGTTTTATGAAAAAAGTTCATTTTATAAAGCGCAACACGAGTTCCTTGTCAGCTGATGTCTGCAGAGTTCATCAGAAATGTTGTGCATGTTCAAATCTGAGTGGAAATCAGGCAGAGAGATTTGTCTTGTACTTTTTCTGCAGCTGGTTCATTCTGGGTTTCTGAAAGCACCAATGTCCATTTAGCACAGGCTAACGTAGAGGTTAGCTGTCACCAAAAGGGTGTGCCACGTCAGACACGTAACCTGAGCCCCGATGACGGCTTGTAGCACAAAGTAACTAGAGCTAAATATTAAATGAATCTTTTTTTCTATGTTTCTGTTTGGAATATGTGTTCGGGTTTTGTTTTTCCACTGTTTTAATATATAAGTTGGTACATTAAGTTCATTGAGGTCTCACCACAGTTTGTCCTTTTTTTTCCATGAATTGTATTAGAGCATGTTGACATTGCTGGGCATCAAAACCAAATACCTTCATTTCAAGTTTCAGAAACAGACAAAACTCATTTTTCAAAGACGTTATTGACCTTATTGTTTTGCCACTGCTCCTAGGAATCTGTCAAGACAAATTTGGGTGGCTGGTGTATTTAATAGTCCCACAGTGAGCATTAATTCTCACAAATATGATGTTTTTTCCAAAATAATGTTACATCTTTGATATAATGTAAATTCAGCTGGACAGAAATAAGGTCTACACCTATTAATCATTAAACATAATATTTACAGCATCCTTATTGTTTCTAGTTTCCATTGATATGACGTGGTACTTTCAGGGCAATTACAGCTGGTCTGTCCTGTTTTTCTTCAATGAAGCATAATGAAAAACTACCAAAATTTACTGTACACACAGGTCACCTTGCATTAAGTGGATTAAAAATACATGTTAAAACTTCTGGAAGTACCCAAAACACCTATTGGTTGTTCGAAAGAGTTGACAAAAATAAAAACTTTTAATTAGATTTTTGGAATTTGATACTGTAGTCCTCTTATTTGGGGCATATTTTTTTTTCATCCCACAGTGTCCATCCATAATGCCACGTTACTCCTCACTGTGGGAAGATTAAAAAAAAATGTTGACCTTAAGTGTGATGAAGACCTACCCACAAGCATACTCTATAATGGCATCCATGAAAAAAATTCAAGTGGCCAAGTCCCCACAACCAATGGACCATTTCCATCCCACAAAATGTCTGTCCGTCACATGTGTGACGGACAAACATTTTGTGGGACATTTTTCCTTTGGTACTGAACATTAGTTGTATGGAAAAGGTATCATTTGTATGTATAATTTTTGCATAGTTACAGTGTTTACAACAGATATTTTGTGCATTTTTTCACAAATTACATTTACTTTTGCATGACAACAGATCCCTTAAGACTCAATGATTTTGTTCTTTTTATGAAATTGGAGATAATTTTTCTTGATACATTGCCAATTTACGTTGAAGGTGGCATTTTTTGCTCGAATCAGAATTTGTGAAGATTTATTATTCACACATATTTAACTTTGGGATATTGAAGGTTTCAGAGATGGAAAGCATAATTTTGGTCCCACAGTGTCCATTCGTCACACGTACAATCGGGAGCCCCGTCTAATATTACTCATAACAGCTAAGTGGATCCTTGTCATTTGATTGGTGCTTTGTATGTCACATGACATGGATTAATTCATCCCGTTTGTGTTGCATTGCATTTAGAATGCGGCTTGTTTCTATTTAGAGTGCAAATTTGGTTCCATACGTTTGGTACCTCTGCATGTGCACGAAAAGCTCACGAGACAAGAAAAGCTGGACTCATTTCTGACGTGATTTATTTACTTATTTTCCATTGCACAGAGGACGTACAGTCTTTCTTTGGTAGTACACACACGCACAAGCGCCAATCAGGTTGCGTGTGTGTTCGCGGGACAACGAATCTCCCGAGACATAATTCGATTGAGCTAACTGACGCTGCTAATTCTTGTAAGATATACACACACACACTAAACAAATCCACTGTGCTGTCAGTTAGCAGGAAGAGAATGAGGGGAAAAAAAGATGGGCTCATTTCTGAAGTGATTCTACCCCCCCCCCCCCCACTGTACTGAGGACATACACAGTCGACCGAGCCAGTTGCGTGTGTGTGGGCACACGGGACAATGACACGATGATTTGATTGAGCTAACTAATGCTGCCACACACACACACTCAAACAAGATTTACTCTGCTGTAAGCCGTCTGAATGCATGAAGAGCTGTTCAGATGAAACGCTGATGTGATTTTTGGCTGGACTGAGGAACTACACAGTCCTTTTTTTTTTTTCTTTTTTTTTTTTTTATGGAAGTCCGAAGTCAGTGGACAGCATCACTGGACTACATGTTATAGTGGAACACCAAAATGTAAGTCCCTTTTGTGTTGTTTATAAATTAATAAAATATCACATGACAAGGATCTGTTTTAGCCGTTATATAAAACAAATTATGAATGTTTTTACATTCTTTCAATGGAACGAATATTTAATTCAGTGAAAGCTGGAACATACCATTCAACTTCGCCTTGTTGAATGGTATGTTCCAGCTTTCACCAAATGAAATGTTCGTACCATTGAACTCATTCATTATTTGTATATTATAAGTAACCTGCCTTTTAAAGATGAAATTGGTCAAGTACTGATAACATGTTTGTGCTTCATTGACTTTAGGGCCCTTCAGATTAATTACTTGCAATATATTACTTAAGAATGAAGCAACAATGTAAGTGCAGAAGCACCAAGTGCAGTTCAATGAGTGCATGCTAAGTGCAATCAGTGTCACAGGGTGTAAGTTGCAAACATGTTTATTTTGATCGGTGGCATCAGAATCGTTTTGAGTGGAAATCTTGAACTGTACAGATATAGTGCTACTCTATAAAGCTTTCTGAAGGTGAGTCACCATGAATTTCCTGATTTTCCGTCAATTCATTCTTTCAAAAGCTGTTTGTCAAATTCGACTTTTTATGCACATCCTGCTACGATTTCCCTTTTAATTCACATCCCACTCTCATCAATCAAGATGACTACTACATGCATGGTGGCCATATTGATTTTATTTTCTGCCTTATAAATCTTAAAAATGCCCAGTCCTTTTGTTTTCATTTTCTCAGGGTATTTCTGTGTAGGCTCTCAGTTGTCCAGGTGGTTTCCATAGTAGAGAACCTTGAATCGTCGACTGGACTGGGTTGCTTGATGCAAGGACATTTCGCTTCAAATCCCAGAAGCTTCCTCAGCTAAAATTCTTGCTCTGGTAGTCTGACTTCTACCAGACTAGTCAGACTACCAGAGCAACACATTGGTGGCCTGCTCCAATAATCAAGATGTCCCCGTGGCAGGCATCTTGATTTTGGTTTCCACTAAATAACTCATTATCTTGTCAATTTGTTTTCATTTCAAGGTATGTTTGGGTGATTAAAGGGACACTTTACTCATCAGTGTTAACCCCAAAATAAGAGATTATATATTGAAATAGTGATATCTTAAATAAAAACAAGATTTTCAATAGGTTACCTTAATTTTTATGATTTTTTTTAAAAACTGACCAGCCTTTCATGTGCTACATGCATGAAGTCACAAATGCTGATTTGGCACAGCCTAGTGTACATACACGTATAGATACTGCAGTAAAACACCTGAAAATTGTACACTTAAATTATAATGTGACATCAGAAAGTAGCAAATTATATTTCTTGCTCTTTTTTCTGATTATTAGTCAAATGATTAGCCTCTGTACATGTGTTTACATTCAACAGTGTGTTAAGCGCACTTGGGATGTCATAGCACAGGCAACTGGAGGAAACTTCATTTGAAAAATTCTCAAAAAAATAAATTCCACTAATTATCAAACTGTATTTCAAGGTTGATATGACCTTTTATTTTTTAGATACTGCTTTTTTAATACGAGTGGAGTGTCCCTTTCATACGGCCTTTTCAATTGCATGTAACTCCTTAGTTTGTTGGAAATTTACCCTTAAAGTTATTACTGTAAAATATGTGGTCTGTAATTTCACTGTTCATTTTTGATGGTCTATATGTCCCACAATGCCTGTCTGTCACATGCACATTGTCCCACAGTGTCTGTCCATCACATATACAACCCCTGGCAAAAATTATGGAATCACCGGCCTCGGAGGATGTTCATTCAGTTGTTTAATTTTATAGAAAAAAGCAGATCACAGACATGACACAAAACTAAAGTCATTTCAAATGGCAACTTTCTGGCTTTAAGAAACACTATAAGAAATCAAGAAAAAAAAATTGTGGCAGTCAGTAACAGTTACTTTTTTAGACCAAGCAGAGGGGAAAAAAATATGGACTCACTCAATTCTGAGGAATAAATTATGAAATCACCCTGTAAATTTTCATTCCCAAAACTAACACCTGCATCAAATCAGATCTGCTTGTTAGTCTGCATTTAAAAAGGAGTGATCACACCTTGGAGAGCTGTTGCACCAAGTGGACTGACATGAATCATGGCTCCAACACAAGAGATGTCAATTGAAACAAAGGAAAGGATTATCAAACTCTTAAGAGGGTAAATCATCACACAATGTTGCAAAAGATGTTGGTTGTTCAGTCAGCTGTGTCTAAACTCTGGACCAAATACAAACATGGGAAGGTTGTTAAAGGCAAACATACTGGTAGACCAAGGAAGACATCAAAGCGTCAAGACAGAAAACTTAAAGCAATATGTCTCAAAAATCGAAAATGTACAACAAAACAAATGAGGAACGAATGGGAGGAAACTGGAGTCAACGTCTGTGACCGAACTGTAAGAAACCGCCTAAAGGAAATGGGATTTACATACTTTAAAGCTAAACGAAAGCCATCATTAACACCTAAACAGAAAAAAACAAGGTTACAATGGGCTAAGGAAAAGCAATCGTGGACTGTGGATGACTGGATGAAAGTCATATTCAGTGATGAATCTCGAATCTGCATTGGGCAAGGTGATGATGCTGGAACTTTTGTTTGGTGCCGTTCCAATGAGATTTATAAAGATGACTGCCTGAAGAGAACATGTAAATTTCCACAGTCATTGATGATATGGGGCTGCATGTCAGGTAAAGGCACTGGGGAGATGGCTGTCATTACATCATCAATAAATGCACAAGTTTACTTTGATATTTTGGACACTTATCCCATCAATTGAAAGGATGTTTGGGGATGATGAAATCATTTTTCAAGATGATAATGCATCTTGCCATAGAGCAAAAACTGTGAAAACATTCCTTGCAAAAAGACACATAGGGTCAATGTCATGGCCTGCAAACAGTCCGGATCTTAATCCAATTGAAAATCTTTGGAAGTTGAAGAAAATGGTCCATGACAAGGCTCCAACCTGCAAAGCTGATTTGGCAACAGCAATCAGAGAAAGTTGGAGCCAGATTGATGAAGAGTACGGTTTGTTACTCATTAAGTCCATGCCTCAGAGACTGCAAGCTGTTATAAAAGCCAGAGGTGGTGCAACAAAATACTAGTGATGTGTTGGAGCGTTCTTTTGTTTTTCATGACTCCATAATTTTTTCCTCAGAATTGAGTGATTCCATTTTTTTTTCCTCTGCTTGGTCTAAAAAAGTAACCGTTACTGACTGCCACAATTTTTTTTTTCCTGATTTCTTAGTGTTTCTTAAAGCCAGAAAGTTGCCATTTGAAATGACTTTAGTTTTGTGTCATGTCTGTGATCTGCTTTTTTTCTACAAAATTAAACAACTGAATGAACATCCTCCGAGGCCGGTGATTCCATAATGTTTGCCAGGGGTTGTATTTCAACACATTCTCTACATAAAACTATACCCCTTCCAGCAAAACCTGTTGCATGAGGCTTGGGCACTACAGAAGGCATGTTTCAAGCAGTTAGTTTTTTCTTCTTTCTTCTGGTTTTGTATTTACAGCAAGTGAAGTAATGGACCTGTTTAAAAATAAATAAATAAATAAAAATCAGTTACATTGTTTCCCACACTGCTGCATGGTGCAACAACTGGCATCAATGAAACTGTGCAGTAAGTTAGCATAGTTCCATACCTATTTGGAAATGTCTTTTGATCATCTGTGAATAAAGACACTTTTGTGGGGCAGGGATCATTATTTTGGCAAAATATTCCAATTTTTGAGCCTTTTCATGCAAAAGAGCAACCAGGATTTTATTCAGAGAATAAAGATTGTTAAAAAAAAACAAACTACATTCTCAAGACCCTAGTGGTTCATACTTAAACATTGTGATGCCCAGCTTGGTGAACATGCTCATTATTCAGAGTTTGACTCACAGAACACCACGGGGAAGTGAGTTTGCTGAAGAGAACAATGGTTATGTGACGTTTTCAGTCCCTACAATGGTTTTTGAAAAAAAAAAATCATTCATGTCTCAGTTGTTTTCCATCCATAGAAAGTCCAGTGAAAAGTGATATTTGTCCAGTGGTATCATTTTTCTGCACATTTAGCCGATGATGCCCATGAATGACAGTGAAATGCCCGCTCACACATGCACACCTACACAAAATGAATCCAAACTGACGAGCGTGCAAAACTAACCATTTAATATTTAGCTCATTTTGGCCACTCTCCCTCACTCAGAGTGCACGCAAACATTGAGGAAATATCATGGCAAACTGCTCAAAATCCAGCATATATGTCAAAAAAGCAGCAGCTCTCCAAAGAAATGTCACATCATCTGAAGCACACATGTGAGACCAACATGCACAAGGGCCTCTGAAGCTGTTACACAGAAAGGTGTTTTCGCGTCACCTCTGCTGATCAGGCACATTTTAAGCCACACAACAGACTCACAACTGCCGCTGTCTTGTGTAAAGGGGGCCTTATTGATGTGTTGTCTGCCCCTCTGTTTTTCCATCTGACAGGAACTCCAATTAACAAACCTCCAGTATTGGGTTATAAGGACCTGAACCTTTTCAAGCTCTTCAGACTAGTCTACCAGCTGGGAGGCTGCCGAAAGGTGAGAACAAATGTGGCAGTTGGAGTCAGCTGTTATTTATGTCAGATGATAGTTGAATGGAAAGCTCTTGTAAGCCACGGCCCAGCATGGTCTTATGTCCACCCCCACCCCCCCAACTCCCCCAAAACTGACATTAGCTGAGCCGTATTACTTTCATCAACCACGCTGTTTTGGTGGTGAAAATCCATAGCAATGTCCAAGAGAACCCAGTAAGCCATGGGCCGGCATGGTCTCACGGGCACCCCCCCCAACAACACACACGGACAACCCTACACATGTGGTATCATTAGAAATCTTAGAATCTCTGTAATTACAAAAGTATCTGGCAATGGTAAAAAATACTGGTGCTTGCTATGACATATGACAACACTGGATTACTACCCTTTCATTACCCAGCCTAATATGAAATACAAAACTGTCAATAAATTCCTCTGAGTAGCAGAAGAGGCCACACATGAAGTAGGGCAAGAGTATGTCATTACAACCTTCAACGTGGGGGTTTGTGCTCTCTTATCTGGAATGGGCCTGAAAGATGCAAGAAGCACATTGTACTCATTGGTACATTCCATCTTGTTTGTGTGTATATGATGTCAGGAAATTGTTAAAAGGCTAATATCTTTGTTGTTATATGTCTGATTTGAATAATCTTTATCCACAATGAAAGCTGAAAAGTCACACTTTCAGTTGGTGCATACAGTAGGGTTCAGAATAATAGTAGTGCTATGTGACTAAAAAGATTAATCCAGGTTTTGAGTATATTTTTTTATTGTTACATGGGAAACAAGGTACCAGTAGATTCTCACAAATCCAACAAGACCAAGCATTCATGATATGCACACTCTTAAGGCTATGAAATTGGGCTATTAGTAAAAAAAAAAAGTAGAAAAGGGGGTGTTGACAATAATAGTAGTGTGGCATTCAGTCAGTGAGTTCATCAATTTTGTGGAACAAACAGGTGTGAATCAGGTGTCCCCTATTTAAGGATGAAGCCAGCACCTGTTGAACATGCTTTTCTCTTTGAAAGACTGAGGAAAATTGGACGTTCAAGACATTGTTCAGAAGAACAGTGTAGTTTGATTAAAAAGTTGATTGGAGAGGGGAAAACTTATACGCAGGTGCAAAAAATTATAGGCTGTTCATCTAAAATGATCTCCAATGCTTTAAAATAGACACAAAAAAAAAGACGCATGGAAGAAAACGGAAAACAACCATCAAAATGGATAGAAGAATAACCAGAATGGCAAAGACTCACCCATTGATCAGCTCCAGGATGATCAAAGACAGTCTGGAGTTACCTGTAAGTGCTGTGACAGTTAGAAGACACCTGTGTGAAGCTAATTTATTTGCAAGAATCCCCGCAAAGTCCCTTTGTTAAATAAAAGACATGCAGAAGAGGTTACAATTTGCAAAAGAACACATCAACTGGGCTAAAGAGAAATGGAGGAATATTTTGTGGACTGATGAGTAATATTGTTCTTTTTGGGTCCAAGGGCCGCAGACAGTTTGTGAGACGACCCCCAAACTCTGAATTCAAGCCACAGTTCACAGTGAAGACAGTGAAGCATGGTGGTGCAAGCATCATGATATGGGCCTATATATCGCATACCAGGTATCATGGATCAGTTTGGATATGTCAAAATACTTGAAGAGGTCATGTTGCCTTATGCAGAAGAGGACATGCCCTTGAAATGGGTGTTTCAACAAGAGAATGACCCCAAGCACACTAGTAAACAAGCAAAGTCTTGGTTCCAAACCAACAAAATTAATGCCTCGCAGATGTGAAGAAATCATGAAAAACTGTGGTTATACAACTAAATACTAGTTTAGTGATTCACAGGATTGCTAAAAAAAGCAGTTTAAACATAATAGTTTTGAGTTTGTAGCGTCAACAGCAGATGCTACTATTATTGTGAACACCCCCTTTTCTACTTTTTTTTTTTTTTTTTTACTAATAGCCCAATTTCATAGCCTTAAGAGTGTGCATATCATGAATGCTTGGTCTTGTTGGATTTGTGAGAATCTATTGAATCTACTGGTACCTTGTTTCCCATGTAACAATAAGAAATATACTCAAAACCTGGATTAATCTTTTTAGTCACATAGCACTACTTTTATTCTGAACCCTACTGTATGTACTGGGGGTGTCACGGTACACAGGTTCACTTGTGGTTAGATGTCACGGTTCGGTACGAGTTATGTTTTTACATACAGTAGCTTTAATCAGTGAGCAGTACGAGAACTGCTGGCTGCCACCAACACTGAGACAAAATGTAAATGTAAACTTTATTTTTTCATTAAATGTTTCGAAATTGGATTCCATCTCATATCCTTCGCGTTGGGATGAGTTTACTGTGCATCGTGCTATCTTGTTTTTATGTTGGGTGATGTGTGGAGCCAGACTGCCTTCAAAATTTAGTCAGTTTAAGTTGGTTTACTTCTGCGCAAATGACGGCATCTCAAACTCGCTCTGTACAGATTTGAAATCATTCTACACTGTGACTTTTCAGTAAACTTCTCATCTGTGAACTTTTCTCATAAGTTTGTGGTGTTTTCCTTCTAAACTCGAAAGCCTACAGACTCTTACAGGGACAGTGACTCAACACAAACGCGTATCAATACGCTTTCACTTTTAGGGTCATCTTTCTAAAGAAAAAGGAAACCAACCAATTTCATTAATGCTTCCAAAGTTTCTGAGTTAAAGAATTCCATCACTGCCTTCATCTGGCTGTTTTCCTCAGTTCGATTTAGACACAGCAGGCTGGGGGTGTGTGGCCACGCCTCCTGCACCGAAGGGAGAGAAAGACCCCACTGTCCTCCTGCATAGATTGTGAAACAGGAGGGACGCATTCTGTGGACATGAGATGAAATGTTGATGACTTGGGGAAACAAATACGCACGTCTATAATCACATTGAAGTAAGGTTGGGTATCGAGAACCGGTTCTTTTCGGGTATTGTTAAGTAATTATTTGATCCACCGATATCAATAGTCTTTTTTCTTAATTCTGTTATTGATCCTTTGGGGCGGCCATTGTTTTTGAGGGTGTTTGTCGGGAAAATGATCATTTCTCTACGTTGATTACAGACCCTGCAGCAGCTCTGTAATCAAACGCTTCTGCAGCGCGACTCCACTTTGAAGCGTGAACCAATGAAGCATTGCTTCGATCCGCTGGCTTGTTGGTTCTTTGATTCGCTGCTCTTCAGAAGCAGCAAGTCCGCTTCTTAACCCCTCTTCAAGCCATCAGTCGCGAGTCACTTTTGTGTGGATTAAAATCACTAACTGGGACGCTTGTCTTGTTGCTGTCAAGAAACGAGAATTGTCCTCTGTTCTGTTGGCACAGCTTCAAATGCTGCGCGGCTCTCTGCCGAGACAGAGTATGCTCAGAATTTATAACTTCAAAACGAATTGGCGCTTTAAATAAAATGACACCTCTTTCCTAACGCTGCAATACAGACAATAAACTACAATTGACTAAAATGTTTTTCTTCCCAAAATGAGACATCCTGCGTTTTTTATAAATTACATCCTGACGTGCAGCACAGCCAGCTGCAAGAGCTCAGCTCACATGTATAGAAAGGCATTCATGCCAATAGTGTCTGAAAGGAAATGCTTTTGACAAAAACTGCAGATTGTGTTTTTCGATTTATGCCCAAAGATCAAGGATCCACCATGTAGGGTTTATTATGTCCAGAGTTTAAGGATCCAGTGACCAGTTTCATATTTATTTACTTTAAGACTCAATAAAATGTTGTTGACATAGAAAACCTATAAAGCCTAATTTTAGTACACAGAAAATTCACAAGAGGTATCGATAAGGGAATTGATGAGGAATCGGATCAATAAGCGGAATCGATAATGGTATTGATATCGATTAAAATCTTAGCAATACCCAATCCCTACACTGAAGTGTCATACTGCGTATTCCACGTGCATTTCTGCTCACCAGACTGCCACGTGTGTATCGCACGGTTCAATACAAGTGCATGTATTGTAACACCCCCAGTATACAGATTTTGTGCAGATAGGTGTAGAGATTTTCATTGTGCTACACATGTAATCCTAATTTTGTTTTTGTGCAGTTTTTATTTTTAAGAGTATCGTATTTCAATCAAGTATACCTTTTGACACAAAGCTGTGCACATAATTCAAAAATTAATTGATTCCATATAAAGACAGCTTTCATTTGGTATCTTTATGTCACATTTTCTTAAAAGATGATGATTTTGTAATTTTTTATGTTGTGCAGAAAAAACGATTTCACAATCGGACATTTTCTTTTCTCAAGGGTAGTTCAGTGAAAGTGCTCATGTCATATCAAGTCCCACTATATATATATATATTTTTTTTATTTTTTTTTTTTAACCATTACCAGTTATTTTTGTATTCTAGACATGCTAAGCTTTCTATTGATAACAGATTTTTTGGGTTGTCTGGTGGGTGCACATGGGACCATGCTGGCCTACAGCCTATTGCGATGGATTTTCACCACCAAAACAGAGTGGTTGATGAAAGTAATACTGGTCACTAAATGTAAGCTCCCACCTCACCATGTCTGGTTTGCCTGCAAAAATTCTTGGTGGAAGATGTAGTTTTCGATAGAAACAGTGCCAAAGGTCTTAGCTGTCTCAGTCTTTAGTTTTGAGAGTTAGTTGCAGAGTTACAAGATTCAGTGTTCTGATGTTGTATTTGCATCAACTTTGCAGTAGCTAAAATTAATCCAGTAATCTGGAAAGCAGCATTGGTGTTGAACTGAAATGAGTCGTGGTCTTCTGCTGACCGGTGTGAAATTGGAAGAAGTGTGCTTGGTGTGATGATAATGTACAAGGTTTCGCATCCTGGGCTGATGTCTTGTGATGCCATTTCCTCTTGGCTGTCTGACCAAAGCCTAAGCCTCATTGTTCAATCAATGAAATGGAGACACATTAGAGATGGACTAAATAAAACATACCTGCCTACTTTAACCCTCTAAAGTCCAGGGTATAATTGGCCATTTTTGACTACTTTTGGTTTGCATTCATAATTTGGTGACTTTTTTTTTTAGCACATCATCACCTGTGTGACTTCACGGTTTTTCTTTCATTCTGACATATTAACACAGTGAACCTAAATTCACACAAAAACATAAAATCTGAATAGAATTTTTTTTTTTTTCTGTGAAAACCACAAACATGTTTAACAAACCATTTTTATAACTTAGAATGCAAATATATATTGTAAATTTCAAATGCATGTGTACAAATGTAGCCAGACAAATTATTTGTGCCACTCAAAAAATAAATAAATAAATAAATAAATTCCTGTCCAAAATGAGATGGATTGGACACAGGCCTCACCCACAGCAGTGTCACTCATCCTATTGGCCACCTGGAGGCAGTGTTGGTACTTTTGGCTGGCTCCAGGTTGCGTTTTGACCAGAATGTCCTCAGCGAGCTTCTTCCCCACATGGATTGGTGATCAACCCATGTGGGGTTGGTGATTTTTGATTGGCTTAGGTCGTGGATTTTCCACCAGCGATGAAGGGTAAGGCGTGGTCGCCCCGCTTCTCCTGCCCCCAGACGGAGCTCAACCAACAAATGAGACTGTTTATTGCCCTGTTCTGCAAATAATCGCACCAAAAATGACCATAATATTCAGGAAAAATGTTGCGGAAATTACTAATTATAATTCAAGTTATACTAGGTTCAACAGAATTTCAGTTGTGCCTTTTACGCGGAGACACGTCACATGATTCGAGAGTGAAAGCAAGCTATAGGGCCTTTCAAATATCACAAAACTGAGAGAATTTTAGTTTCTGCCGAAATCCAAGCATTGTAATGTGGATTTATTTTAACATGTATAACGTGTTGTAAAATTACAGCTCAGTTTAATGAAAAGGACACAACTGGGAGGGAAATTCTATCGTGAATATCGTCTTTTCTTTGCCATCATGCGGACTAACTACAGAAGGAAGCGTATTTGCACATGCGTGACATTTTGAGATTGCCTGTGACCCCTCAAACATTAACATCCGTACGATTTCTTGTAACTCACTTCCAAATCTACCAAATGTTGGTCGTAGTACTGTAATTTCCGCATCTGAATATAAGCCGCACCCACCAACTTTAAAAAGAAAAAAAAATTGTACATACACTCAACAAAAATTTAATTCTCCTTTGCTGAGATAATCCATCCCACCTCACAGGTGTGCCATATCAAGATGCTGATTAGACACCATGATTAGTGCACAGGTATGCCTTAGACTGCCCACAATAAAAGGCCACTCTGAAAGGTGCAGTTTTATCACACAGCACAATGCCACAGATGTCGCAAGATTTGAGGGAGCGTGCAATTGGCATGCTGACAGCAGGAATGTCAACCAGAGCTGTTGCTCGTGTATTGAATGTTCATTTCTCTACCATAAGCCGTCTCCAAAGGCGTTTCAGAGAATTTGGCAGTACATCCAAACCAGCCTCACAACCGCAGACCACGTGTAACCACATCAGCCCAGTACCTCCACATCCAGCATGTTCACCTCCAAGATCGTCTGAGACCAGCCACTCGGGCAGCTGCTGAAACAATTGGTTTGCATAACCAAAGAATTTCTGCACAAACTGTCAGAAACCGTCTCAGGGAAGCTCATCTGCATGCTCATCGTCCTCATCGGGGTCTCGACCTGACTCCAGTTCGTCGTCGTAACCGACTTGAGTGGGCAAATGCTCACATTCGCTGGCGTTTGGCACGTTGGAGAGGTGTTCTCTTCACGGATGAATCCCGGTTCACACTGTCCAGGGCAGATGGCAGACAGCGTGTGTGGCGTCGTGTGGGTGAGCGGTTTTCTGATGTCAATGTTGTGGATCGAGTGGCCCATGGTGGCAGTGGGGTTATGGTATGGGCAGGTGTCTGTTATGGACGAAGAACACAGGTGCATTTTATTGATGGCATTTTGAATGCACAGAGATACCATGACGAGATCCTGAGGCCCATTGTTGTGCCATACATCCAAGAACATCACCTCATGTTGCAGCAGGATAATGCACGACCCCATGTTGCAAGGATCTGTACACAATTCTTGGAAGCTGAAAATGTCCCAGTTCTTGCATGGCCGGCATACTCAACGGACATGTCACCCATTGAGCATGTTTGGGATGCTCTGGACCGGCGTATACAACAGCGTGTACCAGTTCCTGCCAATATCCAGCAACTTCGCACAGCCATTGAAGAGTGGACCAACATTCCACAGGCCGCAATTGACAACCTGATCAACTCTATGCGAAGGAGATGTGTTGCACTGCATGAGGCAAATGGTGGTCACACCAGATACTGACTGGTATCCCCCCCCCAATAAAACAAAACTGCACCTTTCAGAGTGGCCTTTTATTGTGGACAGTCTAAGGCACACCTGTGCACTAATCATGGTGTCTAATCAGCATCTTCATATGGCACACCTGTGAGGTGGGATGGATTATCTCAGCAAAGGAGAAGTGCTCACTATCACAGATTTAGACTGGTTTGTGAACAATATTTGAGGAAAATGGTGATATTGTGTATGTGGAAAAAGTTTTAGATCTTTGAGTTCATCTCATACAAAATGGGAGCAAAACCAAAAGTGTTGCGTTTATATTTTTGTTGAGTGTATATAGGCTGCTCTTGTCTATAAGCTGCAGGTGGCCATGGTGTAACATGAGATATTTACACAGAAAGATGTGACACAAGGATACTTTTGAACTTTTTAATTAACATACACAAATACATACTGTAACTGCTTTTTTTTTTTCCGAAGGTGGAACACGTAAATATTGAGGAGCACGGTATTGAGTGCACGCACAATGTCGTGTGGATGCAAAACCGAGTCATTTTAACATGTTTTTTCTTTTCTTTGTGGATCATGGGATAATTTCATTGCATGTCAACAGAATCACCTGTTGCCTGTGGTATGTGGCACAAAGGCCGGTTGTCACAGAGGGATTTTTCTTCAGCCATGACAAGGAATTAAAGTATTTTTGGATGTCGTTTTCCAGCCAATGGACAACATTAATGAATGTATTTTGACTTATGAGTAAATTACAAGAAAGCCTGTAAAAATCTATAAATTAGCCGCATCATTGTTTAAGCCACAGTGTTCAAAGCGTATAAAAAAAAATAGTGGCTAAAAGTCTGGAAATCACGGTGTCTGATTCATTGAATTTGTCCCTCTCAGGATTTGAGTTTCTAAATTGTTTACTCACAGCATCAACATCAATTTTGATCATACTGGCAATACCGTATTATGAATCTATCTAAATGCTAAGGAATAAAATTATACTGGTGCCAAAGAAAATTCTTTTTATGACTTAAATCTTAAAAACCCAGTAGCACTATAGGTTTTTCAAGCACTATTCTTGGTCCAGAGTGGAGCCCTCAAACACCACATAGCTTCCAAATTCAACTTTTTATACTTTTTATTCCAATCACTACTCTGTGTGTGTGTGTGTGTGTGTGTGTGTCAGATTGAAAGCAGCTCCATATGGAAGCAGGTTTACATGGACCTGGGCATTCCTGTCCTCAACTCTGCTGCTTCCTACAATGTCAAGACTGCCTACAAAAAGTAAGATCAGCATTTGTGCATTGTTTTATTTACTCACACAATTATTTTGGTTTTTCATCTTTTTTCCCACCTGGATCCTGATTGCAGCTGGTGTATAACCACTAGCTTTGTAAATTTTTCTTAACCTGTTAAAAAAAAAAAAAAAAACTTTCTAAAGTGAGTTGTGGGTGTCAGCAATTATTATTATCATTTATGAACTTTGGTGCCACCATAATGTCAACTCTAAAATGGTGCAATTTTGGTGACCTGATCAATATGCTTCTGAAATGGAATGTATGCGCCACCCCCACTACTCCTGAATAAACCTCATGTCTAAACCAAACTTTGTGTGCATTAGGTACTTGTATGGTTTTGAGGAATACTGCCGCTCTGCCTCAATCACCTTCAGAACCATCCATCATAACAACCCCTGCCCTCCCACCACGTCTGCCACTCAGAAGATGGGAGGCACAGAGCTCCAACAACCCTCCATGCTGCCAACAAAGGTGGAGCCTCTTGTGGAGACGGGGAGTGAGAGTGAAAAGGAGCTGAAAGAGAGACAGTCTTCCCCACGGGTGAGTGACAAATGCAACACTGCCCCTTTCCCCTCACTGAAACACCCACCTCCATCATTATCCTGAGTTTAAAACGACATTAATTTGTCTGTATTCTACCTGAATGTACTTCTCAACATCCCCCCACCCAAAAAAAGACGTATAAAGATTTACCTCCTATTATGTTATATAACATTCTGTCAGCTGCTGTTACTTACTGTACATTCAGTAGGCACACATCAGTCCAGTATTCAGTCTTGCTTTGCATATGCTGTTCTCTGCAAAATCCCGCTAAATATTTGGCGCATTTAACCTGGACTGGGGAGGCGCGTGAACGTAATCTGTTACATAACTATCTCTGTTTACATAATGTGCCAGAGAGTGATGTGGCTGTGCTTAGTCAGAGAATGGACTCCACTGAAGAGCAAGCTGGTGGTGGGGGTTAAAAGAAAAGAGCCCTTGCCCACTGATGGCAAACTGGGACAGATGGGAAATGAAACCTGGTATTAAATGGGCTAGGGTTAAATATTACATGCTAGAATGTCCGTAAGCTCCGACATACAGTACTGGAAAAAGTCACCTTCCTTACTAAGGCCTATTTGCTTGCACAGCCTAGACGGATGACCAGCTGTAGGAACAGTACTGGTGGATCCAAAGTTCTTCCATTTACAGATGATGGTGGCCACTGTGCTCATGGGGTCCTTCAAAGCAGCAGAAATGTTTCTGTACCCTTCCCCAGATTTGTGCCTTGAGACAATCCTGTCTCGGAGGTCTACAGACAATTCCTTTGACTTCATGCTCGGTTTGTGCTCTGACATGCGCTGTCAACTGTGGGACCTTAAATGTAGACAGATGTGTGCCTTTCCAAATCAACTGAATTTACCCCAGGTGTACTCCGATTCAGCTGTAGAAATGTCTCCAGGATGATCAGTTTAAATGGGATGCACCTGAGCTCAATTTTGAGCTTCATGGCAAAGGTTGTGTATACTTATGTACATGTGACTTCTAAGTTATTTTTAATAAATAAATTTGCAAAAATCTCATTTTCACATTGTCATTATGGGGTATTGTGTGTAGAATTTTGAGGGGGAAAATATAACATTTTGTAAATAAGGCTGTAACATAATAAAATGTAAAAAAAAAAAAATTAAAAAGTGAAGCACTGTGAAAACGTTCTGGATGCACTGTATAGATAAACGCGTTCATACGCACACTTACGGACAATTTAAAGTTTCCAATTTACCGAACCTGCATGTCTTTGGATGTGGGAAGAAGCTGGAGAAATATTAATCAAATATTAAAAATAATTAATCAAAAATAATTGACAAATGAACATTTTTTTGTTTTTTTTTAGTTAGTTGCAGCCCTACATTTAACAATCCTGTTAACGATTCTTCACTGATCTAATCTAGTCACATAGTACATCACTTTTTACATATTTTACCAACATGACTCCATGATGTAATAACCATTGCCATGCATACCTTAGAGGGAGTAGAAAGTGACTTCAAAGGCAAACAATTTTTGTAAACTGACCCTTTTCCTGTCCTCCTCCTCCAGGGAAGAAGGAGGTGTGCAGGGAGCCAGGTGAAGACTGAGAGAGATTTCTCCTCCAGACTGGAGAAGAGAGCATCTGAAGGAGAAAACGGTGCTGAGGAGCAGAAGGAGATGCGTAGACGCAGCAACCGCCGGCAGGATGACTCTGAGAGAGGCTCGGAAGAGGAGGAGGATGATGACAATGAAGATGATGACGATGAAGGGGACAGGGTGAGAGGAGTGAGGTGAGACATCTTGCTGGGTGACACCACTGTATACTGACTGAACCAGTAAACAGGTTCTCAGATGAGTAGTATCTTGCAGTGAGGGAGTGTCCGCTGAGGAATTTTGCCCATGTGGCACAATTCTGAGTGTGATCCAGCTTGCAGGTGCCTCAGTGTTGAGGACCCAGTGACTGAAGATGGCAAACCGGAAGCTGCAGCACATACAGTTTGGAGAGATGCAGATGGACAGGTTGCCTTTCTGTGTTGCTGCGCATCTGTAATTACATCCGCCAAGGATGTAATAAAGTCATTGGCGTTTATTTGTCTAACTGTTAGCAGGATTATGTCAAAACTACTGGACAAATTTTGACAAAGTTTTCACCACAGATATTAGGCCATGGAAGATTCCATTAAAATTTGGAGGTGATCTGGATTCTGGATCAATTTATATAGGCTTTGAAGGATTACTGTTAGCAGAATTACGTCAGAACTACTGCACAGATTTTGATGAAATTTTCAACACGGATACATATTAGGCCATGGAAGAATCTTTTAATTTTTGGGGGTGATTTGGATCCGAATCCAAATTATGGCTCAAGATTTCACTTTATATATGCTTTGAAGGATTACGTCAAAACTACTTCAGATTCTCACCAAATTTGCACCACAGAGAGATATTAGGCTATGGCAGACTCCATTGAATTTTGGAGGGGATCCGGATCCTGGATCAAGCTTCACTTTATATAGACTTTAAAGGATTATGTCAAAACTGCTTCATGGATTCTCACCAAATTTGCACCACGGATAGTTCAAAATTAGAAGTATTCCACCTCGTGTGGAGTGATGCTATCTTAGACTATAAGCATGCACACATGGTGTCTTTTCTCTTGCAAATGAATATCTGATCTGTTGTTTTTAGCATTGATTTGTCAGAGTATCAACTTCTATTTATTTATTAACAGTAACTTCGCTTCCTGCTAGTTTGGCAAAGTTAAATTTCAGCTAAAAAGCTAGCTGAAAATTTGAAATTCACATTTTGTGTGTGTGTGTGTTGCATCAGGAGTGGGGATGATGAGGATGGGGACTCGATCACGGGGACAAAGGTGAGGGTAAAGTACGGCAGAGGAAAGACTCAGAAGATCTATGAGGCACACATCAAGAAGACTGACATGGATGATGGAGAGCAGTACTATTTGGTGCACTATTATGGCTGGAACGTCAGGTAGGTGTGCATTTGTGTTATGACATTAAGCACGGGTATGGCTGACTTAGTCCCCACACACCAAATTATTTGTAGTTCTCAAACTATTGGTCGTTTGCTAATATTTAGTTTTTCAACATTTTTAGTATTTATTATTGACAACAATAGAAATGTCACAAACCAGTAGTTCTGCATGGAACATACACTGGTAAATACACTCGTATAACTCTTTTCTATAAGAATGTATCCAGCAGGGTCGAGAAATATTTTTTGAGTCTACTGGTCAGGACCAGTAGCGCCAATTTTGTTACTGGTTCTCCTGGTCCAAGTTCATGGCCCCAGGTATTTTGAAGCTGAGATCCTCTGCCAGCAAGCCTCAGCATAGCATTAATCATCGCATCATGCACATGCATTCAATTAATGTATTTGTAAATCTATATCATGATAGAATGTTTTCATTTTGTGTTGACTGTATGTAAAGTAATAAACATTTGCTTACTTGATCCTCTGCTTTCATGTGATTGTACTGTGCACCTTATACTTTGCTCTGTAATTCTGGCCTTGTACTCGTCTTATGCAGCCCAAACAGCTGTGTAAGCTCTATAATATTTGATTTTTTTGGGGGGGTAACAGTTATACAGTGAGGCAAATAAGTATTTGATCCACTGTTGATTTTGCAAGTTTTCCTACCTACAAAGAATGGAGAGGGCTGCAATTTTTATCATAGGTTCACTTCAACTGTGAGAGACAGAATAAAAATAAATAAATTTGGTACAGAAATGTTTGTTTGCAGTTACAGAGGTCAGACATTTCCTTTAGTTCTTGACCAAGTTTGCACACTGCAGCAGGGATTTTTTTCCACTCCTCCATACAGATCTTCTCCAAATCTTTCAGGTTTGGAGTTTCAGCTCCCTCCAAAGATTTTCTACGGAGTTCAGGTCTTGAGACTGTCTAGGCCACTCCAGGACCTTGAAATGCTTCTTACAGAGCCCCTCCTTAGTTGCCCTGACTTTGTGTTTGGGGTCATTGTCATGCTGGAAGACCCAGCCACGACCCATCTTCAATGCTCTTACTGAGGGAAAGAGGTTGTTTGCCAAAATCTCGCAATACATGACCCCATCCATCCTCCCTTCAATACGGTGCAGTCGTCTTGTTCCCTTTGCAGAAGAGCACCCCCAAAAATGATCTTTCCACCTCCATGCATCACACTTGGGACAGTGTTCTTGGGGTTGTTCTCATCCTCCAAATACAGCGAGTGGAGTTAATATCAAAAAGCTCCATTTTGGTCTCATCTGACCACATGACCTTCTCCCATGCCTCATCCAGATGGTCACTGGCTAACTTCAAACAGGCCTCGACATATGCTGGCATGAGCAGGGGACCTTGCATAGCCTGCGGGATTTTAAACCATGACGGCGTATTGTGTTACTCATGTAATTTTTGTGACTGTGGTCCCAGTTCTCTTCCTCCTGTGTAGTTCTGGGCTTTCTCAGAATCATCCTTACTCCATGAGGCGAGATCTTGCATTGAGCCCCAGACTGAGGAAGACTGACAGTCATCTTGTATTTCTTCAGTTGTTGCCTTCTCACCAAACTGCTTGACTATTGTTCTGTAGCCCGTCCCAGCCTTGTACAGGTCTTCAATTTTGTCCCTGGTGTCCTTAGACAGCTCTTTGGGCTTGGCCATGGTGGACAGGTGTGTGTGGACAGGATTCTATTATACAGATAACAAGTTCATACAGGTGCAGTTAATACAGGTAAAGAGTGCAGAATAGGAGAGCTTCTTTAAGAAAAACTCATGGGTCTGGGACATCCAGAGTTCTTGCTGGTTGGTTGGTGATCAAATACTTATTTCATGCAATAAAATGCAAATTAATTACTGAAAAATCATCCAATGTGATATTCTAAATTTTTTATATTCTGTCTCTCACAGTTGAAGTGTAGAAGTGTACCGATGATAGAAATGACAGAACTCTCTAGTCTCTGCAGGTGGGAAAACTTCGACAGTGCATCGCTTATTTGCCATCCATGTATCTATGATTTCTCAATCTAGTATGATCAAAATTTTATGATTGTTGAAGATAATCATGTCAAAATTTCACAGCACATTCAGATTTTGTAGTAAAATACATTTGATTTAAGCTACCTTTTTGTGTGTGCCATATATGGGCATGCATTGTTGCTATGGTAACTCTTGCTGGGCCAGCTCTGCTCTGCTACTCTTTCTGTGCGCTGCTCTTGTTAAACGCGTTTTATTTACGGTAAAAGTAGCATGTGGACACTGCATACTTTTACACGATTGTCCTTTGTTGACCGAGCTTCGTTCGTGAAGTCAGTGGTGTGACTGAGCGGCACAGCGCAGGTTGTTGTAATCTGCGAACAGCGGCTCAGTTATTTAAAGCACAATATTGAAAAAAATTCAGTCTTGTCACACACTTTTAATCACTAGACAGACAAGATTTTTAACTAAACATCACCCTAGCAGTGGAAAATATCAACTAGACATGTAAAAAGTTAGTGGTCTGTGTCCTGAGACCAGTGGATTTCTCTACCCCTTTCCAGGTGTGAACGTAATTTTAATTTTGCAGTAATGTAGTGTTTCAGAAAGGAGCGAGTTACAGGGTGTGTTAGATAAACCCGTGTTTCTCTACAGATATGATGAGTGGGTGAAGGCTGACCGGATCATCTGGCCTGCAGAGAAAGGAATAAAGAGAAGATGGAGGAAGAAGGTAAAGGTGAGATGTATTAATCTGAGCCAAAGAATGGCTGGATAAGGTTTTGTCATGTAGGAGGAATGATGACATAGAGAACGGTTTCGCACACTGGACTGAAGTCTTGTGATGTTACTTTCTCTTGGCTGTCTGACCAAACCCTAAGTATTTACAGCAGTGCTTTTAAACTGGTTCCAGATATGTTAAAGATCTAGAATGTGCTGAGTGACACTACTACAACCCCTGGCAAAAATTATGGAATCCCTGGCCTCAGAGGATGTTCATTCAGTTGTTTAATTTTGTAGAAAAAAAGCAGATCACAGACATGACACAAAACTAAAGTAATTTCAAATGACAACTATCTGGCTTTAAGAAACACTATAAGAAATCAGGAAAAAAAATTGTGGCAGTCAGTAACGGTTACTTTTTAGACCAAGCAGAGGGAAAAAAAATATGGAATCACTCAATTCTGAGGAAAAAATTTTAAATAAAATATAAAAAATAAATAAATAAAATTAAAAATTTTCTTCAACTTCTACCAAAGATTTTCAATTGGATTAAGATCCGGACTATTTGCAGGCCATGACATTGACCCTATGTGTCTTTTTGCAAGAAATGTTTTCACAGTTTTTGCTCTATGGCAAGATGCATTATCATCTTGAAAAATTATTTCATCATCCCCAAACATCCTTTCAATTGATGGGATAAGAAAAGTGTCCAAAATATCAACGTAAACTTGTGCATTTATTAATGATGTAATGGCAGCCATCTCCCCAGTGCCTTTACCTGACATGCAGCCCCATATCATCAATGACTGTGGAAATTTACATGTTCTCTTCAGGCAGTCATCTTTATAATTCTCATTGGAACGGCACCAAACAAAAGTTCCAGCATTGTCACCTTGCCCAATGCAGATTCAAGATTCATCACTGAATATGACTTTCATCCAGTCATCCACAGTCCACGATTGCTTTTCCTTAGCCCATTGTAACCTTGTTTTTTTCTGTTTAGGTGTTAATGATGGCTTTCATTTAGCTTTTCTATATGTAAATCCCATTTCCTTTAGGTGGATTCTTACAGTTCGGTCACAGACGTTGACTTCAGTTTCCTCCCATTCGTTCCTCATTTGTTTTGTTGTGCATTTTCGATTTTTGAGACATATTGCTTTAAGTTTTCTGTCTTGACGCTTTGATGTCTTCCTTGGTCTACCAGTATGTTTGCCTTTAACAACCTTCCCATGTTGTTTGTATTTGGTCCAGAGTTTAGACACAGCTGACTGTGAACAACCAACATCTTTTGCAACACTGCGTGATGATTTACCCTCTTTTAAGAGTTTGATAATCCTCTCCTTTGTTTCAATTGACATCTCTCGTGTTGGAGCCATGATTCATGTCAGTCCACTTGGTGCAACAGCTCTCCAAGGTGTGATCACTCCTTTTTAGATGCAGACTAACAAGCAGATCTGATTTGATGCAGGTGTTAGTTTTGGGGATGAAAATTTACAGGGTGATTCCATAATTTATTCCTCAGAATTGAGTGAGTCCATTTTTTTTTCCCCCTCTGCTTGGTCTAAAAAAGTAACCGTTACTGACTGCCACAATTTTTTTTTTCTTGATTTCTTAGTGTTTCTTAAAGCCAGAAAGTTGCCATTTGAAATGACTTAAGTTTTGTGTCATGTCTGTGATCTGCTTTTTTTTCTACAAAATTAAACAACTGAATGAACATCCTCCGAGGCCGGTGATTCCATAATTTTTGCCAGGGGTTGTATTCTTTTGTCTGCTCCCTTGTTTTTTCCACTCGGATTCTGATGGAACTCTTTCAGACTACAGGGCTTGATCAGGGCCATTACATGCTTTACAAACAAAATGCCTTTATCATACCAGTCTCTTCTGTATACTGATTTTCTTTTTACTGTAATCACCTTGTTTTTTTATAGCAGTACTATACCCTCTGAGTCCAGTGTCTTTAAAGTATTTAAAAAGCCAACACTTCCCCCCCTCACTTGACCTTATGGCTAAGATAATTCCTATAGGCCTTACAGGTGATTTCCTTCAGTTTTACTCTTTAATAGATAAACCATTCAAAAATGCCAAGATATGTTTTGTAAAATAAAACATTTTGAGGTAAAATTAAAGCACCCTGCTAAATACTATACAGGTATATTCATTGGTTGTGATTTTTATTTATTTTACAGCTGGTGGCATTAGAAAGCGCTGCATTCTTGTGATGGCATTTCACAACACTTTATTTACAATTCAGTTGTTCTGGTGGTGGTATTTTCCATTATTATATGGCTGCGACCCTATGTGCCATATGATTGGCTCATTTCCGGACTGATATTTTCCCATATCAGACTGGTTACCATGACAGTCGGTCCGGAACGCGTAGCACATTCGTTACTGACCCCCTAGGAGTCCCCCATCAGACCAGGCTTTTTTGGTCTGGTCTGAAGTCTGTATTGAAGTAAAAGGCATTCATTTTCAGGAATGCATCATGCTTGAGCACCTTCACATGGAAAGGTGATTGCTTGATTCTTGCAGTCTGAATTATGATGACGTAGTCTCTTAGGGTGAAGGCATTTCTAACTTTTGTGTTCAGTAGTGCTATGCATGCACTCCATTTGTGTGTGCCCTGCAACAAGGTATTTTTGTGTGATGAGTACTCCGTATCTCCATGCAAGTTCAAAGAATGGATTTGACACAAATATATTGCGGTTCTAATAACCACAGCCATCGCTCCACACTATGATCTCCTTAAGTTCTGAATGATCACACCTTCACAATGGCTGTATTGAAGGTGGGCACATACCTGACAACTCAGGCTGCCGTCTGTTTCATCCCAATTGTAGCAGTACCCTTCCTTTGTTCTGAAATTGAAGAGGGTAAAGTTTTGGCCCTGCAGTTTTGTTTTGTTATACAGACTGCTGGTTTGTGATCTTGGACAGAGCAGCACAGCTTGCAAGTCCACTGACCAAACCGACTTCTCATCATTCGCAGAATCCTTGTCACGACACTTCTGTTGCCTTGCTTCATTTTTTTTTGGATGATATGTGCATCATATTCAGACTTACTTATAGTACTGTGTTTGATGAAACACAAACATCACACTGATCTTTTCGTGGAATGAATACAGAATAGTTGTCTTCATGGAACACAGCTGTAAAATGTCATAGTCCAACAGCCCTTACTCCAGCAGTTGCAGCTGCCTGTTGATATTCCTGATGTAGTTGGGAGATGGTTGTGCCTCGGTGAAGGAACTTTTTGTCTTTGTAGGTGTTTGTGCTTCTGCAGTTGTGTGAATCAACAGTTGGAAGGTCTCTCAACCAGTGTTTAAGGAATTCCTTGCCTTCGTTTTCAAGCTTTGCATGCTTACCACTCTTAGTCCACATTTCGATGGCACCACATTCTTTTCTTCACTATGGTCAGTCATGTCTATGTTCAGCCAGTGTGTAATGGTTCTTTCAAGGAGACCAAGCGAAGAAGAAAATAGTCAATTGCACACTTTGAGATTTGTTCCATCTTGAAGCTTCAGTTGGTAGGACAATGAGGAATTGCGTCGGGATCCCTCAGCAACTTTCTTTTGCTTGATTTCAACCTTGTTTACTAAAATGTTGACAAATAATCAATGTTCTTCCCATGTCTTCATTGCCCATATCTTCTGAAATATCCACTGTCTCTGCTCTTGTAATTACTTGGCAGTCATGAGTTGAGACAGAATTTGGAGTGACAGGGAGGACCCATAGTCTTTGCAACTATCTCTTTTCCACCTTTACTCTTGTATGTCATTCATTTGAGACGTTTTTCCTTGGATTCATTTTGCTTCCATGTTCCTGGACTGAGGCATTTATTTCTCCTCCTTTTCCCCATATTGTCAAAATTTTCCTCCTCATTCTGCTTTTCTTGAGTTGTTGAAACCAGCGTTAGGCTGTCTTCATGTTCAGGGTCAGAGGACTCACCACAAGATGGGATATAGTCTGGATCCATGATGATATCATCAGTTATATATGTCCTTGTCATGATATGGATGTGTCTGCTTGGCATCTTCAAAAAAAAAAAAAAAAAATTCAACCCTTTGAGGTGTAGAGTCATAAATGTGTCATCATTCTGAAAAACAATGGTCTTTTGGTTCTTCTTATAAAGCTACATATTCTTTTTCATTAAATCATATAAGGTGGAAAGTTTCCTTCCTCCTGTTGACAGTAAGCTGAATTTCTTTTGGGTTGTAGGATCATTATCATGGGCTTTGTGAAACAGACTTCACCATTTTCTGACATTTTGTGGATAAAAAGATTTATTCCACAAAATAATCAACAGATTAATTAGTAATTAAAATATCCATTAGTTGTAACCGTGTAAAATGTAACTTATGTTTTTTCTTTTTGTCTCAGGAAGAAACAAACCTGTAAGAATATTTTACATCTCCTCCCTTCCACCCCCAGATTATTTTTTTTTTTTTTTGTACTTTGGATCCTTTATATGCCAGGATTTATTTATTTTGTGAAACAGATACTTTTGTTATGATTTACTGGCAAGTTAACCAAAGGATTAATCAATTGATCAGAAAAGCTATAGATTATAATTGGAAAACTAAATGTTAAATTCATAAAATAGTGGGACAAATGGCCAATAGATTAATCTATTACAAAAATGTAATGAACACTGGATCGAATAAAATAATTTGTTGCAGCTCTAGTGTTTTGTAGTTCTGTAAAAATGGCTGCTGATAAGAAACTCTCTCCAACCTTTATGAGGCAGCTGACGCACATCTGATGGGTGAGAAGATAAGTACTAATACCTTCTTACCCCCCCCCCCCCCCCCCCCACCACCGTCTGTTGCCAGATCAAAGAAAAAGATGAGCTGGACAAGGAGGAAGACAAAGTGACACTGGTGATAAAGCCTGTTGGTGCAAAGCGGGGTCGTCCTCAAGTCAGGACCACACCCGGCTCAACCAGCCGCAGCGTCTCCAAAACGCCCAGCAGCGACGGCAGGTTCAATGGCAAGAACAGCAGGATGGAGACTTCATCCAGCATGGCCAATGGAGACAGTAAGAGCAAACAGCAGTCCTCTGATCAGTCATTAATGTGATTATAACAGAGTTATACTAAGGGTGAATGATTTAAAAATAAAATAAATGTAATCAAAATTGCAACTTTTAAAAAAGTAGTTTTAAAACTGTAAACGCTGATATTTGAATTAGACTCCAGCTTGAGCTCAGTGGAGCAGGTCAGACTGTCTGCTGTGTGTGAAGCTTTTCTGTCCAAACATCATTTGAGAAGACATCCCTCTATTTCATTATTGTTGGTTCAAAATCAAGTGGTCACACTTCACTACAAAGGATTTTTGTTTCAGAACAAACTGACATCTGCTGGACAGTCTGCAAACACCGCAGCCTCAAGTCTTCTGACTTTTACTTATCAAAGTTTCAGGATTTTTATCAAATTCCTTAAATGTCAAATCTCCAGCAAAATATATGTCAGGTTGTAACACTAAAGTTAGCTCAGACAGCTAAAGTAAGAGGTTAAGCTAACAGAGTCAGTGCTCATCAATGAACTTCACTGTCAAGTGTAACTAATGGACATTTATAGCCTCAGTAATAATCCACTTTTGAATGCTCTTGTCAGTCAGGAGTACCTCAATGTCTAACTGATGAGTTCATCTATAAAAAAATGAGAAACAGTTAAAAGTGGAATATTTCCACCAAAATGTTTGATTGCCTCATTTCAACTGATTATATTCATGTCGTAATGATGCAAGTTTATGCTACAAATTGATTTATTACATTAACCACATATAGACAGTCCTTTGCCGTAAAGACAGAGAGGCTTGTGGCAGGGGAGTCACTTCACTCCATGTTCTTTGTACTCTTTTGGAGTTTGCATCTCATTCTTTCAGTACATCGCTAATCAAATGTGTCAACAAACCCGGACTGCCAGAATAGTTATATGTGTATTTTTATATATATATAAAACTGGTTTGAGACCGTATCCTGTAAAAAAAATTAGTTCTGCCTAATATTGAGGTTCATCTTTAGACATTGTTTTAACATGCAATGTCCTTTCTGCAGACACTGCGAGGAGGAGAACCAGGAGGACGTCTGGAATGTACGACTCTGACAGAGTGTCTAACGGTGAGAATGCTGCCACTTCCTGTTTTGTTACAGATCTGTTGAAGTTTCTTTGTGAAGTAACATTCTTCTCCTTTCTCCTGTCCCTCTTGCAGAGGATTCTGCAAACTCATCAGAGGACAGCGAATCAGAGGAGCCATCTGGCAAAAAAACATCACCGTGGCGTGGCAGGATGGAAGCCCCACTCTGTCATGAAGAGGAGCAGGTGGACAAGGAGGAGGAAGAGCAGAAGCACGAGGTTGCCAAAGCAGTCAGTCTCACTGTTCCCTTTTGTAGCACTTCTGTCACTTCAGCAACAGCATCAACATGTCAGCTGCCAGCAGTCATTGTGCCACCCTGTCCCAGCGTGCCTCAGGAGGAAGCTGACAGATCACTTACCCCACCAGAAAACCAGGCGCTGCACAAGGATGAAGAGCCTCTGGTGGAAGCCACTATGTTGCCCGTTCACCTTGAGAGCAAAATATCCCCAATACAAGAACATGTTAAGAAGACATCTTCTATTCAAGAGGAACAAAACCTGACATCTCCTGTGCAGGATGTGTTTGACAGGATGTCTCCTGCTGTAGAAAACGTCAACAAGACTCTCCTGACGCCTGAAAGAGCCGCCAAGGCGCCGTCACTACCTGATAAGCTAAATATGTCTCCCAGCGCTGCAGACAGCCTCAAAATATCTCCCAGCCCTGAGAAGCAACCACAGGTTTCTTCTCCTCAACCAGAAGCAGCTGAAAATCACGAGAGCAGCTCCACGCCCTTGTCTTCCCCAAGGGCCAAAGGTCGCAGGGCCATTCTTAGGGAGGCCGGTTCTGACACTCCTTCCAGAATCTCCTTCTGCACTGCTGCCAGCACAACTACTCTCAGCCAACCTGCTGCCACTGCTGCTGCCGCCAGCCCCAGCCACACGACTGCGCTGTCTCCTCCTCGCGCTGTCCTGAAGCGACCAGATGAGCCAATGGTAGTCCTCCACTGTCTCCCTGCACAACACCTCCCCACAGAATTTCCCCCAGCTGACTCTGACACTGATTCAGCCTCAGAGGAGGATGAGCAGCTGCCCTGTGATTCCAGTTTGGAAGACAACAGAAGTTGCAAAACTCTGAAGCGTAAAGCATCAGAGCACAGGACACCTGAGAAGAAGCTCAGATCAGACAGACGGCAAGAGGAGGTCAAACCCGCCTCCCCAAAAGCTCCCTCAGGTTCTCTAAAGACATCTGCCGGAGGCTCACCCAAAACGGTGCCATCGCCTTTCCGCAGGGTGGAGGTAGAGAGGCAGAGTGAAGTAGTGATGAAAGGGGAGGACTTCATCAAATCAGTGGAAGAAAAGCCAAGGGAGCCAATAAAAGAGCATCAGACAGGCAGAGTGGTGAAGGAGCCAGAGGTGAATGCTGCAAAACCTCCTCTCGCTCCGGTAGCTTCACGCCCTGCTGTTTTTGTGGAGGAGCTCATGCCGCAGATCGGCCCCGAGGCGCTGGTGTGCCATGAAGTCGACCTAGATGACCTGGATGACAAGGAGAAGCCCACAGCCTCCTCAGGAGAGCACCTCCTCCTATTGATGAGACAGCAGAATATTCAGCCACAAGCCCAACTGCCACACCTCCTCCATGCCTCCCTGCCCTCCTCCCATGCCCCACACCTCCCCCAAACGCAGGTCAGACCCTTCCTCTCAGCTGCTGCACCCAGCTTGACTCTCTGCACTGAAGAGATCTCCCCCACGCGGAACACAGCGGAGTTGGAGCCGGGAGGTGCAGTCAGCAGGGAGCCGCAAGAGGGCGACACAGACTCGAGTCATGGCTTTGAGGGCAGCGGCTCCTCCTCCACCTCCTTATTGTCCCTGCAGGAATCCAAGGACAGAGGTAAGACTGGCACATGGCGTGCTGAATGACGATACTGATCTGAGCCTTCAGTAACTGTGCTGGTTTGACCTTTAACCTCTCAGGTCCAAAGAGGCCGTTAGAATGTAACTCCAGCCTGTCAGGCAAGAAACACAAACGCAGCCAGAAACGACCACACTTACCAGGAAAAGTGGAGAAAAATGGAGCAGGTGAGAGAAGACGTTTTAATAATGAACCACTGTTTTTTGTTTGTTTTTTCTCCACAAGTTAGTGAAAAGTTTTACTGAAACCTTATGGTCCAGTCACACTGACGGATGGAGCAAAAGGATTAGTTACGTGTTTGTCCATTAGCAAATACAACAGTCTCCCGTGGAGTCTGCGCACTAATGGACAGATGACGTCACATTTCCACGGAGTTCGAAACATTTTCCCGGTTTACAGACAAATATGCTGCATTTGAGCAGTTTCCCGCTCTGAAAGCATGAAGTCATATTTCCTCACTCGAACACCTCCGCTACGTCTCCTCACTGAGAGTGAGCGACAGACGGAGAGTGAGACAGAAAAAGAGGGTGCTGTCTACTTCTTCCAGACATGGCGCTGCACTTACTGCATCTGTCCTTTCTCTGCTTGCTAGACTTTAGACCAATCAGAATGATGGAATGAACAGTTGGACAACAGCAGCAAAAATAAATGACACATAGGGGACAAAATGGCAAAAAAAAAAAAAAAAACTGCAAGCAGTTGCAAAGTTCTTGGCCTGATATCACTTTTGAACACACCAAAACTTTCAAACGGACTCGGCTGACATCTTCTGTTGGATAAAAACGAACACAAATGTATACAACCCCTGGCAATAATTATGGAATCACCGGCCTCGGAGAATGATCATTCAGTTGTTTAATTTTGTAGAAAAAAAGCAGATCACAGACATGACACAAAACTAAAGTCATTTCAAATGGCAACTTTCTGGCTTTAAGAAACGCTATAAGAAATCAGGAAAAATAATTGTGGCAGTCAGTAACGGTTACTTTTTTAGACCAAGCAGAGGGAAAAAAATAAGGACTCACTCAATTCTGAGGAATAAATTATGGAATCACCCTGTAAATTTTCATCCCCAAAACTAACACCTGCATCAAATCAGATCTGCTCGTTAGTCTGCATCTAAAAAGGAGGGATCACACCTTGGAGAGCTGTTGCACCAAGTGGACTGACATGAATCATGGCTCCAACACGAGAGATGTCATTTGAAACAAAGGAGAGGATTATCAAACTCTTAAAAGAGGGTAAATCATCACGCAATGTTGCAAAAGATGTTGGTTGTTCACAGTCAGCTGTGTCTAAACTCTGGACCAAATACAAACAACATGGGAAGGTTGTTAAATGCAAACATACTGGTAGACCAAGGAAGACATCAAAGCGTCAAGACAGAAAACTTAAAGCAATATGTCTCAAAAATCGAAAATGCACAACAAAACAAATGAGGAACGAATAGGAGGAAACTGGAGTCAACGTCTGTGACCGAACTGTAAGAATCCGCCTAAAGGAAAAGGGATTTACATACAGAAAAGCTAAACGAAAGCCATCATTAACACCTAAACAGAAAAAAACAAGGTTACAGTGGGCTAAGGAAAAGCAATCGTGGACTGTGGATGACTGGATGAAAGTCATATTCAGTGATGAATCTCGAATCTGCATTGGGCAAGGTGATGATGCTGGAACTTTTGTTTGGTGCCGTTCCAATGAGATTTATAAAGATGACTCTGAAGAGAACATGTAAATTTCCACAGTCATTGATGATATGGGGCTGCATGTCAGGTAAAGGCACTGGGGAGATGGCTGTTATTACATCATCAATAAATGCACAAGTTTACGTTGATATTTTGGACACTTTTCTTATCCCATCAATTGAAAGGATGTTTGAGGATGATGAAATCATTTTTCAAGATGATAATGCATCTTGCCATAGAGCAAAAACTGTAAAAACATTCCTTGCAAAAAGACACATAGGGTCAATGTCATGGCCTGCAAATAGTCCGGATCTTAATCCAATTGAAAATCTTTGGAAGTTGAAGAAAACGGTCCATGACAAGGCTCCAACCTGTAAAGCTGATCTGGCAACAGCAATCAGAGAAAGTTGGAGCCAGATTGATGAAGAGTACTGTTTGTCACTCATTAAGTCCATGCCTCAGAGACCGCAAGCTGTTATAAAAGCCAGAGGTGGTGCAACAAAATACTAGTGATGTGTTGGAGCGTTCTTTTGTTTTTCATGATTCCATAATTTTTTCCTCAGAATTGAGTGATTCCATTTTTTTTTTCCCTCTGCTTGGTCTAAAAAAGTAACCGTTACTGACTGCCACAATTTTTTTTCCTGATTTCTTACAGTGTTTCTTAAAGCCAGAATGTTGCCATTTGAAATGACTTTAGTTTTGTGTCATGTCTGTGATCTGCTTTTTTTCTACAAAATTAAACAACTGAATGAACATCCTCCGAGGCCGGTGATTCCATAATTTTTGCCAGGGGTTGTATATGTGATGGACAGACACTGTGGGACAATGTGCATGTGACGGACAGACATTGTGGGACATATAGACCATCAAAAATGATCCATAATTTTTGCCAGGGGTTGTAGAATCACTTCCTCATACGTTTCCTTGATCCGTCATTGTGACACTGGGGCTTTAAGATCAAAATATTCAGTTACAGAACAAAAAGTCTTCATTAGCTTCAGCAGTGGTCTCGAGCTGATGTGCGTTGAGGGCCACTGCTGCTTTCTTTCTGCTCATGGTAGAAGTAACAGCATGACCATTTTATACACTCTCCCCATTTCCAAAAACCAAAAGTAATCAAACAAACTAAATAGAAAGATTAATGCAAAGAATCACTTTTACACATTTTTATGTAACGCAAGTTGAGATTAATACATGAACATTTCTAAGTACTAACTGAACAGGTCTTTACTTCAGATCAGGAGAGCATGTACTGATATCACGCATGGCCACATCCAGCATACCACAAAACTGCCTTTGTGTCTGGATGGCAACCACTCAGGCAACCGGCCCATCCCCACTTCTATAGGCAGGTGAAATGTGGGCATGCTCTTGGCCTTGATCAGCTCCAAGTAACCATTATCTCCCTGGTATGAAATACGGGGAGATATAGGGTTGGGTATCGCGAACTGGTTCTTTTCAAGTATCATTACGAAATTATTTGATCCACCGATATCAACAGCCTTTTTGCTTAATGATTCCCTTATCTGTCCTTCAGAGCAGCCGTTGTTTTTGAAAATGATCATTCCTATACGTTGATTACAGACCCTGCAGCGGCTCTGTAATCAACAGTTTCTGCAGCACGACACCACTTGGAAGCGTGAACCAATGAAGCAATGCTTCGATCCACTGGCTTGTGGTTCTTTGATTCGCTGCTCTTCAGAAACGGCAAGTCCGCTTCTTAACCCCTCTCAAATCCATTAAAATATTGAGTCACTTTTGTGTGGATTAAAGTAAATAACTGGGACTTTTGTCTTGTTGCAGTCAAAAAACGAGAATCGTCCTCCGATCCGTTGGCACAGCTCCAAACGCTGCACGGCTCTGTCGAGACAGAGTTCGGTCGGACGAATTGCCGCTTTAAATAAAATGACACTGCTTACAAACGTTGTAATACAGACAATAAACTACAATCGACTAAAACTTTATTTTTTTCCTCCCAAAATGAGACGTGCTGCATTCTTTTTAAATTACGTCCTGATGTGCAGCGCAGTCAGCTGCAAGAGCTCAGCTTGGATGTATGGAAAGACATTCATGCCAATAATGTCTGAAAGGAAATGCTTTTGACAAAAACTACAGATTTTATTTATGTCCAGAGATCAAAGATCCACCATGTAGCGTTTATGTCCAAAGTTTAAGGATCCAGTGACCAATTTCAGATTTATTTACATTAAGACTCATTAAAATGTTGTTCAATTTCAATTCAGTTTCAACTTAATTGGCTTATAAAATGCCAAATCACAACAAAGCCATTTCAAGGCGCCTCACATAGAACAGTTCAACATAAAAAAATTTAAATAAATAAAAATTAAAATACATAATTAAAAACAGAAGTAAAAGAATAAAACAGATAAAAATCAAAACTATTCATAAGAAAGATAATAAAAATAGGCTTTAAGTCTTGACTTAAAAATGTTCACGGACACCAACTGCCTCATGGTCACAGGAAGACCGTTCCACAGAGCAGGTGCACGATAAGAAAAAGCTCTTTGACCCTCTGACATAGAAAACCTGTAAACCCTGCTTTTAGGACACAAAAAAAATTCACAAGAGGTATCGATAAGGGAATCGGATCGATAAGCGAAATCGATAATGATACTCAGTGCTTAATTTGTAAAGTGGGAGGTCCCGGAGCGCAGAGGATGGGTGGCTCTGGTGCAGGAAAAAAAAAGGGGGGGGGGGGGGTGCTTGCAAACAACGCTGTGCGCCACGCCGAAAATAAACTGGGCATGTATTGTAGGCCTAATAACACTAGTCACACCAAATCCGGATAGCGTACAAATTCCTGTTTAATGATTTACAGTGGTCCCTCGTTTATCGCGGGAGTTACGTTCTCCGTGTTCACACCGGGCGTGACGCGAGTGACTGCAGCCACAGGTTGCCATGTAATCCCTATGTAAGGACGCGTTTTGTCGCCAAACAGCGCAGCGCGACGCGAGTGAAGCGATTTTGAGCGTTTTGCGCGTTTGTGGCGCGATATTGCATGGCGTCACATCGTAATGCCCTCCTCCCCAAGTTGAAAAATCTGAACTTTTTCGTCTCGTCGCGCCTCTATGACCAATCAGGGACTGAATATGTAGTGACGTGGAGATGTCTGGAGTTTGACTGAGTATGTGAGCTGGTAGCAGCCTGTGAGCAGGACTTATTTCTCTTTTGTCCTTTATTTCACAATCATGAGAGTTTTTGGAGCAAGCAGCAGCCCCACAGCAGCGGGGAGCGGAGTTTCTTTTTCTTTTTTCTTCTTTTTTTTTTTTTTTTTTACGTGCGCGCACGTGAGGGAATCATCCATGGAGATTATTTTACTTATTAACTTCACAGTTGTATAATAAAGCAAATGGTGACTGGTTTCTAAAGACAATTGACTTTTTTTTTTTTTTTTTGGGGAAAGAGCGAGGAGCAGCCCCACAGCAAGCAGCGGAGTTTCGTTCGTTCTTTTTTTTTTTCTTTCTTTCTTTTTTACGTGCGTGCGTGAGCGAATCGTCTGTGTGGAGAATATTTTATTAACTACACAGATGTATAATAAAACAAATGGTGACTGGTTTCTAAACACAATTATGACAGAGTTTTTTTGGGGAGGAGCGAGCTGCAGCAACAGCGGAGTTTCTTTTTTTTTTTTTTTTTTTATTGTTTACATGTGCGCGCGTGAACGGGGCAGTTGGTGCTGAAACTGGGTCCCGCAGAGGCGGAAGGACCGCTGAAAGTGGCCGTCATCCAGACGCAGCTCCTGCAGCAAATAATGATACTCTCTGTATTGGGAGCTTTTCACAACAACTCGCTCTGTGTTAAAGGTCCGTCATGATGACTTGACGCCGAGCGGAATGGAAGCTCCTCCTATTTGATGATGCACCGGGGTGAATTTTCGCAGCGAAAGTCCACCCAAGCAGAGCGACACACCGGGTGAAAGAGGCGCGTCCCCCGCGAATTTGTAGCATCTGATCGTGCCCGGTGTGAATGCGGCATAACCCGCGATAAACGAAATCCGCGAAGTAGCGCTATTTTTTACACTTATTATAGATGTTTTAAGGCTGTAAAACCCCTCACTACACACTTTTCTCAGGCATTAACATTTTCTCACTTTTCTCTCTTGTGTAAACACTCTTTTTTTCTTCTCTGCGAGAAGATTATAAACAGACACACGCAGAACACAATGCGCAGCTCTCCCTTCACTCACTGCCTCCGGGGGTATGGATGCGGGACCCGCAAAGAATCCAAGTCCTCTCTCGGTGGCCACGGAGCTCTGCGGCTACGGTCAACATCTGGTTCAAAACAGCGAGCGTAGCTCTGGACCTGTTGCCAGATTTGGCGCAATTCCACACAGCAGACAGGAGGGCAGCGGTGTGATTGGCAGTGAGAGCAATCGCTGTGATTTTTTTTTTTTTTTTTTTTTTTTTTTTTTTTTATATTTTGTTAGTCAAGAGAGGTGGCGGATCATGGATCCAGTATAAATAGCTGGCGGAGCCAACGTCAGAGGTTCTGGACCGTGCTCCGGCTTGCTCCCCCTCAAATTAAGCCCTGATGATTCCGATAAAATCTTATTGATACCCATCCCTAGGGAGATATAGTGATCATCATGTTCATCCGTTTTCGCTTGTTAGCGCGATATCTCAAGAATCAGTTGACCAGTTTAATTCATATTTAGCATAAGGGTCTACTTGGGTGATCCCCCAACACTTTGTATTACTGGCTTGTGGGGGCCGGGGGGATGGGGGATACAGTGCATCCGGAAAGACTTCAGTGCTTCACTTTCCAGATTTTGATATGTTACAACCTTATTTCAAAATGGAGTAAATTCGTTTTCCTCTCAAAATTCTATTCACAACAGCCTATAATGCCATAAAAAAGTTTTTTTTTTTTTTTTTTCAAACTTACAAAAAAAAAAACCTTAATCACGTGTACATAAGTATTTACACCCTTTGCTCAATACTTTGTTGATGCACCTTTGGCAGCAACTACAGCCTCAAGTCTTTTTTTAATATGATGCCACAAGCTTGGTGGGCCTATCTTTTGGCAGTTTTGTGCTCTGACATGCACTGTCAATTGTGGGACCTTATATGTGGACAGGTGTGTTCCTTTCTAAATCATGACCGATCAGCAGAATTTACCCCAGGTGGACTCCAGTGAAACTGTAGAAACATCTCAAGGATCATCAGTGGAAACAGGATACACATAAATTAAGTTTTGAGGTTCATGGCAAAACCTGTGAATATTTACGTACATATGGTTTCTTAGTGTTTTATTTATTTATATAAATTAAAAAAAAACTTTTTTTCATATTGTCATTGAGGGGGGGGAAAATGAATTCCATCCATTTTGGAATAAAGCTGTAACATAACAAATGTGGAAAAAGTGAAGTGCTGTGAATACTTTCTGGATGCACTGGAGTTCATCTCCTGATGACTCTTCTTTGACTCAGTCAATCCAGTGGATCCTCCAAAGACACAAAATACCAAAGACATCCAGTCATTGCCTTTGGTTATGTGTTAGCTTCCAAGTCTCAGGACCATACATAAAGTACAAAAACCCTAAAGAGTTGGACCCTTGTTTTCAATCAGTGATGACTGACATCAGTCATTAATATGTAAACAGTATGGTCTTGTTGGGGGAGGCCAACAAGACACACATGAAAACTATGCTGAAGAAATCTGGCTGTGATTAGAGAAGCAGCATTGTGTACCACTATCGTTCCACAACTTCATGGTGGAGGAGCACAGAGAAGGATTTTATTAAAGAAACATGAAATTTCAGCACCTCCCCGTGGAACAAGATTTGATCAGTTTTCTTGAATTAAAATTGTTTTACAATGTCCCTCCCCTGCAGTTGGTTTAATATTTCTGTTTTCTAGTATACAGCAGTCAGCATAGTTCACTTTAGTGTAGAAACTAACTAGTGGTTTCTCACAGTCCTTGTCTCCATGGATCTTTTTTTTTTTTTTTAGAACTGTGTGTGTCTGCTGCTTTGTGACGGTAAAAGTTGACTGGATAATTTGACGGATGAGAACAACGCGCTCCTGCTAACGGTGTTGATTGGTTCTCAGGTCACAGCAGCGACAGCGAGGACCAGACTCATCTCTCGTCTCTGTCAAAGCCTCAGAAGACTTGTTGTCCTGGATTGTCATCTCCGTCTTCGCACAGCAAGGACAAGCACAGCCTGTCCTCCCCCCAGCGCACTTACAAGTGGACATTCCAGCTCGGTAAAACTTGCACAGAATTTCACGGTTTTTGGGCACCTTTATTGCCTCTGCTTGTGTTGTTGGCACGGGGTGATTTTTTTTTTTTTTTTTTACCTAAAATTCTGCTGTCCAAACTATTTAGAGGCTCACACGTGTTCGCGCACAGTTCTTGGTGCTCTTTATAGAGAAACAGGTGCTAGTCAGCTTTGGGCTTTGTTGCTGCGTATTGCATGGACACGCCTGCCACCCTTTATTTCCAGGCTTCTGATTGGCCAGCCTATAAACATGTTTATTTTTGGTGTAAAGTTTGAGATTTTAGCATCAGACTGTATAGGGAGTGACTCACTTTTGGAGCCAGCCTCAAGTGGTCTTTCAAGGAACTGCAACATTTGACACTTCATTTGCCAGGATTGTGAAAATCCTGGTTTTCAAAAATACCCACGTACATGTGGACGGCGACTTCTGTTTCATACGTCACAACTCTAAGCTAAGCTGGTTCAGGTATGAAAAGTACTTGCGCCAGGAGAATAGAACTGTGAGACTTGTGCCATGTCCATGCTGTGGCCTGATCACACATCAGAAGTTACGGAATCAGCGTGCGTGAAATGAAACTCCTCCTCTTCCTCCAGGTGAGTTGGACAGCATGTCGAGCACAGAGAGGATCTCCTTCCTGCAGGAGAAGCTGCAGGAGATCAGGAAATACTACATGACCCTCAAGTCAGAGGTGGCTTCCATTGACAGACGCAGAAAGAGACTAAAAAAGAAAGAAAGAGAAGGTAGGTCCCATGTGATGTAAATGTTTTTAAATATCATTTTCTTATTCAAGTTGACTCGATTCCTCGAGGAACACGAGGAAGAAAAACTAACAGTTCATCCTCTGCTTCTTCAATGAAGCAGTAAAAACACAGCGGCTGACCGTGAACTCTTTCCTCTGCTCTTGATGCTCAGCAAATGTTTTTATTCAGCAAACCAGCGGCTGATCACATATCTTTATGTGGAGGACAGTAGTTCATAGAACATTTAAGAACAGCAGGTTCTTCCTATTACATTTGTACGTTTCAACATCAGACCGTTAGGTTTTTCTTACATTAGTTCTTTATTTTTAATGTTTTCAAACACTGACAAACTTTGGAAAAATTCTTAGTGTCAACCACCACGGCGTCCACCTCCTCCGGCGGCTCGGACACCGGGATGAGTCCATCCTCAGCCTCGCCTGCTCAGAACACTGTGGCTGTGGAGTGCAGGTGATGACACGCCTTGCCAGACTCCGCCTCTCCGTCAACTGATTTCTGCTCGGCGTCATCCCGGTTCAGGCGATCTTCCTCCACCAGCTCAACTGTGACAGTATGATGGGAGGAAAATCCCCTCAGCCTGCGTGTTCTCAACATCGTCATCATCAGCTGTTAAAACTGTGGAAGGAGCAGCTGGTGCATTATGGGAAACGCCTGCAGTGAAACGTGTCACCTCTGTGTACACACGTACGTATACACACACACACACACACACACCTCTACCTACCTGTGACTCGTGTTGCGTGATGTTATGCAACGACTGAGCAGGACGTTGGTTCAACGACTCTGATGCTGATTGCTGACGTCGCGTCACACCTCAACACGGCTGTGTGTGTGTACCTGTAGCCCCGCCCCTCTCTGGACTAAGTTCCTGTTTGAGACAGAACTGTTCCAGCTGCCCCACAGCACTTCCCCCACAGTGTCATCGCTGCTGCTCATCTGTTAAACAGGACTGTTTAAGTAAAATGTGATAGCCAGGTAAGGTCAAAGGTCATCTGAGTTTGTTTGCCTGCCGGGCCAAACCTAAAGAGCAGAAACAAATATTTCCTGAAGCAGCACAGCCCAATATGCAAAAGTTTGTTATTGCTCTTTTTATGAAAAACAAATTTACTGACTTCCTCCTGTGAGATTTTTTTTTTTAAATCAGAGAATTTATTTTGGTAAAAGCAAAAATTTTCCAAAGTGTCTAACCTCAGTGTGACACAAGTTCGATTAAAAAATTTGTAGACCTGAACTTTTTTGTGTAAAGTAATTCAAATAAGATATCTGCAGCTTATTAAATATTTATTGTATCTGTGGACAAGTGTTTTTTTTTTTTTTTTTTTTTATGCAGTACTGACTGCAGTTCTGGGTCTCTGTTGCAGTACTTCAAGGATCCTTTGAGTGGCAGAAACAGACAAGCGGCGTCTCAACATTTCTTTTGTACATAAGCTTCCAAGTAAAAAGAATAAAACCACACCATGTATTTAATACATTTTACATGACTGTAAAGAATTAATTATTTTTTAAAAGATCTGTTTCTATTGTTGTAGTTATTTTTTCTATGGTGTTTTGCTAGAGCGTGTTAACTGACTGCAAATATCAGACGCACTGCACCTGATAATATTTGTCTGGATGGGGGAGAGAAAGAAAAAAGGCAAAACCATGCTAGAACATCATGTACAGTGCATCCAGAAAGTATTCAGCGCTTCACTTTGTCCATATTTTGTTGTTACGGCCTTATTCCAAAATGGATGAAATTCATCCATGAAGGGTTCATCTTTCAGTAGGACAATGAGCCTCAGCACACACCCAAGATATCAAAGGAGTGGATTCAGGACAACTCTGTGAATGTCCTTGAGTGGCCCAGCTAGAGCCCAGATCTCAATCCGATTGAACGTCTCTGGAGAGATCTGAAAATGGCTGTGCAGACCCCCCCCAATCATCATCCAACCTGATAGAGCTTGAGGTGCTGCAAAGAGGAATGGACAAAACTGCCCAAAGATAGGTGCGCCAAGCTTGTGGCATCATATTCAATAAGACTTGAGGCTGTAATTGCTGCCAAAGGTGCATCAACGAAGTACTGAACAAAGGGTGTGAATACTTGTACGCATGTGATTTCTTATTTTAATTTTGAATAAATTCGAAAAAAATTCTAAAACAACTTCCGTGTTGCCATTATGGGGTGTTGTGAGTGGAATTTTGAGGGGGGGGAAATGCATTTACTCCTTTTTGGAGTAAGGCTGTAACAAGGTGGAAAGTTGAAGCGCTGTGAACACTTTCGAGATGCACCGTACGTAAGCGGATCTCTGTTTCTAATGTTTTTTTAATATCGTATTTAATGTCCTTCAGGTTCAAACCATCTTCATTGTGGCTGACTGACTCGTGCTGGATCTGCAGCTTACAGTCTCTGAATCAAAATAAAAAAATCCAAACCCACCAAAATGTTTCCAACCCAGTTTGAACATCAGTTTACATACACCTTATCTTAAAAATGTTCAATCTCAATTCTTCCCATTTGCTCAAAAACATGAGTCAGAATTCCACCAAGATGGTTCAAAGAGATTTTTTACTAGTTTGTAAACACCAAGATGAATGTCTTTGCACAGCATGTTAGATTCCAGAACTTGAGATTCTGAATCAGTTGTTGTCGTACTTCAGGGTTAACTGAGAAACCGCTGGTGCTGTTCATAGGCATACCTGTCCTGTAGAACCAGTGCCTTCTTCCTGCATCTGCGTGTGGTTGACTCGTGATGGTGTAACAAAGAATGTGGAAACTTGGTACAGTCACTTTCCTGAAGATGGTTTCCCCATACAGATGTTTGGCTCCAGTTGACATCACCACTATAAATATGAGGTTAATTGGGCCCGATTGTCCACAACAGCAGAAAGTTGTCAGTTACAAGCGTCACTGAGCGCAGCACCGTGTGCAGTCAGCATCCGTAGTTTAGATGCAAAGATAAAATGTAAACACAAGGACTGTATTCTAACAAGTGCAACATGCCTTTCATGGAGTTATGGGTGGGTGATTCTTTAACTACGGGCA